>NC_067169.1:94028822-94328822 GCF_903995435.1 Acomys russatus
TGTAAAAAACAAAGAATATATATTTAATTTAAAATGAAATAAAAAAACAGGAAAACAACAATACTGGTATGAGCTGTTTTATGAAAGTCGTTTATTGTGAAATGGTAAGTTGGGTTTGAATCTCCACTGGGGTGAAAATAGAGAAAAATAGGCACCTATTGGGCTCACATAAAGGGAATTTAAATAACCTTTTAGTTTTCCTAATCTTTTTTCTGAAACATACAAATTGTACCAATTGTAGAAACAAAGGTAGGTGTGTGTGTGCATGTGTGTGTGTGTGTGTGTGTGTGTGTGTGTGTGTGTGTGTGTGATCACTTTTTAGCTCTCTCTATGGGCCTCCAGATCTCAGACCCTATTCAGCTCCTGACAGCTCCCAGCCTTGTACTCCCTGAGGTCACGAAGCAGGCAGGAGGCGGGGCAGAGGCTGAGGAGAGGCAGGTGGAGAGGAGAGCAGCCAAGAGACAGGGATGGCCGCAAGCGAGTGAACAGAAAAGGGGAGAGATTAAAGAGAGAGGATGAAGAAAGGACGAAGTGGGAAGAGGAGGCCAGAAGAAAGACAGTACCATAATTCCAGTTGTTCCAGAACGTGGTTTATGTTCCCTTAATCACTTTTGGAAAAATAGGCTCCAAATGCATAACAACAGCCTACTCTTATCATCCCTATTAATAGGTGTTGGTTATTATTACAACAGGAATAACTGTGCATCTCCCTTCCACCCAGACAATCCTTCGGATACTGCAAGAAAATGATATTGGTAAAGTCAACGGCTGGGGGAGCTCTCCTGGTGCTTCTCTCCATTCCCAGCCCATCAGGTTTTAATCTTTAAACCAGAGAAACTGGCCTGCCAGCAACAATCGTAAGGGAATGTATAGGAATACCCTACTGCTTGCCTTTGAGGCTTCTCTATCTACATCCAACCAGGTCTCCCCCCACTGCACCCCCGTGCTAGTTCTTCCCTCCCACACTAAGTCTGAAAACAGCTAACACCACCATCTATGGAGGGTTGTTCTCTCATAATCTGCATCACATACTTTTACATCTCTGCCAGTCCACCTTCCAAGTTATGCTTTTAAAAAAATACTTTCTGCTTTTATTGCCATGAAAACAACTTCGTATAGGTCCCAGTCACTCCTGCAATCCAGCCATCTTCCATAGCTCCCAATTGCCCACATGGTGACAGCCAAACTCTTCCCTGTGGACACTGGGCTCTTTAATATTTGACCCTGACTGCTGCCTTGTGTTCACTACCTATGTCGTTTTCTATATTTCCCTCAGCTTCTTACCTCCTAACTTGCAAGCCTATCTTCCCCACCTGTACCTGCTTTTAGTTTATATCCTAAATTCCTCCTTATCCTTTGTCCTTCACTCCCTTAGGCTATCAGGGTCCTTGCTATATCTATTGATGCTCACCACGCTAATAAATTACGCTCCTGTGTCAATTGTTCATCTATGTGTCCTTCCTGCTAGCCTGAAATCTGTATTCTTAATGCCTGATATTTTAAAAGAATAATTGGTGTGATCATAATTGGAAGGCAGAGAGTTTGAATGGTTATAGCATATCTGATACCAACCCCGCTTCAGAACCTTTAGAGTTTGCTGTCCCCTCTGCTTAGGATCCCTTTTCTTGGGTATCTTCTTGATTTGCTTTCCAGCTTTATTCAGGTCCCTTCACAAAAAGAAATCCCATGCCTACTCTGTATATACAATTCCTCCCTCATTGGTGTCTACCTTTCCGGCTTCATTTTACTTTAGAACTCTAAGCACACCTAACATTGTACTGTGTACTTTGTGGGTTTATATTCTCTCCCCTGCTAGAATATAAGCTCCACGGGACACAGACATTTGCTTTAATCACCCTTGAATCCTTAGAGTGTAGAACAGAGCCAGGCACTGAGAAGATGCTCAATAAATATTTGCTGGATGCTGTTGAATGTAGAAATAGTGCTGGATTCTATTACTACTTCTATGTTCAAGTTCTATATGACCTTAAGCCAGTTGTGTCCTTCCTCTGAGCTTCACTTTTCTCATCTTTCACATGATGATGACTCTCCAGATTTTATAAGTAAAGATGAAATGTTAAGGAAATTAAACGTGAAAGTAGTCAGCATGGTGCCTTTCACACAGAAGGCAGCTAATGCCTATTAGGTAGAACCTATATGACAGACCAATAGTCACTACTTCTCTGATCCCCACCATACACTCCTCACCAGCCTTACCTATCCTAGCACCCAGCATGTCCAAACAATTCCAGCTATGCCTGTGCCACTACACTCACCTGCCACAGTTGTAGAGGTCACAGCAGAAGCAGGTGTTGCCTCGGATGCGAGGTGTGCAGAGTCCGCGGCTAAGTTGAGGGCAGTTCACCTGAAGACACAAAACAACAGTGGGAGAAGCCAGCACTGGATGGGAGGATTGGTCCTCTGGGACTGAAATGTGAGTTAGTGACTGATGGAGACAGAATGATGCATGCGATATGAACATACCCATGCCAAAGAAAAGCAAGAGAGAAAGAAAGAAAGAAAGAAAGAAAGAAAGAAAGAAAGAAAGAAAGAAAGAAAGAAAGCAGGCAAGAAAGGTAACTATGCTTGATGCATAAAGAAAGTGCCTGTGGATGTGGGACTGTGTTCAACCCCAGCCCCAGCCCCAGCCCCAGCCCCCCCCCCCGCCCCGTCCTTAGTGCCTCACTCATAAAGGCGAGAGGGAGAGAAGACGAAGGACAGACAAAACAATACATGGTCTATTCAATGCACATTAAGGAATGAGGCTATGAGGGGTGAAAAAATCAGAACACAGGATGAGAGAGGATCTGATAGAAAGGAAGACAGAGGGGTCATCACGTGCACACTGAAGTACAGTAGTACCTCTTTAACTGCCTGGGTAAGGTTCTTCAAAGCCCTCGTAGAAGGAGCAATTTTAGTTGAAGAAGTTATAACCTTATATAGGAAAAACCGAGTTAAGAGAAACAGGATTACAAGCAAATGTATGGAAACCATTATGAATATGTGTGCAGTTGGCAAATGAATACAAGAAAGTTATCACAATGAAATCAAGAGAATAGCTGTAACCGTCTTATAGGTTTTGAGTTTACAAAAACATTTTTCAAGACTATAAATATAAGGCATAATCTGCATTTACCATCTCTTGCAAGAAATTGTTCAAGTTTCCTTCACTCTAAGGATGTAGTAAAGTACTTTCACATTTGTTTGGCTTTGTTGCAGAAATATTCATAGTAAATAGGAATTGTTCTTCATATTGGGTCCTTTGTCCAATTGCCTATTGACATGCTGTTAGCACACACACATTTTATTCCTCTTTCTAACCCAGGAACAATTAGAAAATGGAGGCACTGGATGGTACAACCATAATAAAAGCATTTACCATCATGCCTTGCGAGCAAGACTATGACTTTGTCTAACTCCGAGGACATCATTCATGTTGCATTTTATGTAAAGTGGCTCCCCATGAGGTTGTATGATAGAGTGGCCATTTTGCCTCCACTTTTCTCTTTTCCAGTCACAAGTGCTATCTTTTAGTGGGTTTTTTTTTTTTTTTTTTTGTAATCTTTATTGGTTCTTTGAGAATTTCATACAATTTACTTTGATCCTATTCACCCCTTTTCCTAACTCTTCCTAGAGCCCTTCCCCGCTTCCCTACCCACCCAACTTGGTATCTTTCCCTGACCATAGAGCTCAATTTGGGCTGCTAATGTACTCTTGGGTGTGTCTTCACAGGGAGTGACTTTGATTTTGAGTTTAACAGAATACCAACTAGTCAAAGTTCCCAGAAACATAGGTAGAACTTCAGATGTTGGAATCCACTGGTTGGGAGGGGTTTTGAGATTTGCTGAAATGAAAGCACCTCCCCCCAAATGTCGTCACTACTAGAGCCTCTAGCTGAAGCAAATGGAACCCAGGGGATGTATGGGGGCAGGAAAGAAATACTCCTCTGAGCCTCCTCCGATGCTATTAGGATGGCCTGTTAGACTAACAAGCTGGGCCTCCTTAGAACCTTGAGACAGACCAGATTGCTCAGCTATCCTGATTTGTCCTCCAAAGCAGTGTGGCATTAATGTTCTGCCTTGTTAGCACAGGCCTACTATCTTGATAGGGTCCATAGCTTCTTCCATCTGAACACCAAGTCCAAGCAACTTAATCACCATTGGAAGAGATGGGAGAGGGACACACACTGAGAGACTACTGGCTGGAGTCAAAGGGCCAGCCTGCGGCCACAGAACAAAATTAATCTGATTAGGCCTTATGAGGCTCCAATGTATGGCATGTCCTTATTAATACTGTGTTTTGACTTACTGAACAAGTCGCTCAAAACATCTAGTAGTAAATTTAGGTCTGTGGAAAGAAGTAATATAGAAAGAGTGTTTCATGGCTGGAGAGTTTTCTCATCAGTTAAGAGCACTTGCTGTTTTTGCAGAGGACAGGGTTCGATTCCCAGCATCCACATGGGGTGTCTCATAACTATGTGTAACTCCAGTGCACATGTGGTGCACATACATACATGCAGGCAAGACACTCATACAAATAAAATAATAGAATAAGTAAATCTATTTTGTTTTTAAAGAAAGGTTGTTTCAGGTTTTAAAAAAAGGGACTTTCCCATGAGGTAAAGTCATGCAGTGTCATTGTGGCTCACCTCCTCAGCTTCCCTCTGGGATGTCTTGGGAACATAGTGGCACCGGTTAGCATAGAGTGGTTTCAAATCCTATAAAGGGAAACATCAGACCAAAAGAGTTTTGGCTTTGTAAAGTAAAACATCAAGAGCCCTGCTTGCTAATAAAAAATTTGAACACACACGCACACATGCACGCAGGCATGCACACACACAGGCACACAGAGGCAGTAGGCGGTTGGGTTAAATTCTAAAAGTTATCTGTTGGGGGCCTGAGAATGTATGCATCAGACAAAAATCATTCTAATAACTGCTTTCTGTTGGACTACTTCAGTTAATGAGAAACCAGGGAGACTGATTGAAAAATGAGTTTGTTGAAATTTCTCTGGTTTTCTTTTACTTCTCGGCTTTGTCTTTTGCAAACAGTCCCTGGGGAGCAAGATTCAAAACTCCAGGTTATTGCAATATTGCACTTCTAAATAGAGAGAGCGAGGTTGCACTATCACCTGGGGACTAGACAGGAGATGGTTCACATGAGCTCCCTGCTGTTGTTTCCATAGCCTTTTCAAAAGGAAGAGGTAAAGAAGCCAGGAGCTGGAGGACAGGCCGCTACCTAGTCAGCTGGAGATTTTAACTCAACTGAACTACAAGCCATTTTCACTCTCCTACACAATTAGAGAAAGCCAACGAACTTAAAAAGTACTTGTAAGGAGAGCTGAGAGTTAATCCACTAGGTTGGCCAGCTTTCTGATGAAGCATGAGCGTTGGGAAGAATAGACAAGATAGACATGTCTGGAAACTTGTAACCAGAAGATGCTGTCGTTTCTAGAACTGATGCTAAGCATCCCTGTGTGGTAGGGGGTCTGTGGACAAAGTCACATTAGTCTAAGGCAATAGTTTATGCAGAATGGCCTTAGGGGGTCAGTTCAAAGTGCCCAGGCAGAAAGGATTTATCTTTTACCTTTCCCCTTCTGCCCTCACTTGTCTTCGCATTTCTAATCCTGATGGTTCTTTTCCCTATACCTGTGATTTAGAATCCCCTATACTTAACATTGAGTGCCTCTTGCCTTCTATTCTGTGACCCCCATCAATGACCTTGGACTTTCCATTAGCTCATGGTCCATAATTCTCTTTGCTGTTCAGTGTTACAAAAATGCATTGGCGTTAGTTCAGTCTGGAGTGAGACTAGAAAGAAGTGAGGGCTCTCGTGCTCACAACTGACAAGATTTCCTTTCTATGTTAGAGTAACAGCATATGCATTATTAGTGTGCTCAAGAAAAGATTTGTCTACGGTGCTGGCCATGGCCCTGTGACCTGGTTTTGCAGAAGCCATTCAGCTAACACCTTTAAACGAAGACTGGCATGCAGGATTGACTACCTACTGGCTATGTCTGGCTGCTATTCTGCACTTAATCCCCAGAAGAAGGACAAGCACAGGCAATTCGGGAGTGAGCAGAGGTCACTGAGCCTGAGTTTGCAACCTCTTTAGCCTGAAGGGCTGCCAACCTTGGCAAGAAAGGATGTAAAGGGATACTGCTATAAAGTAGATGACTACTGTGTGCCAGGCTCTTTTGGGGACATGCTCATACCTATTATTTAATTTCCCTCTTTCTACCCATGAAAGGTAAATGTCTATTTTATACACTTGGAAGAGAGAGAAAATGTGACAAAGAGAGTAAAGTGACTTTTACAGCTAATGAATGGCCATGGGTGGGGAGATGGAGAAAGAAAAGGAATAGAAAAAGACAAAAAAGACAAAGAACAACACACTTCAGAAGGGTGGATTGGAAATTAGGTGTTGGAAAAGTTCAGACTCACTCAAGCCAAAGAAACACAGTAAGATGATATTAAAAGGCCTTACCAACAGGGCAGGCTGGCTTTAACTGACCCAAGTTGGGCTAGGATCTAAATATGACTTTTATTTAAGTAGTCCATATATCCTTGGGCAGGTTGCAGGTTCCATGTTAGAAGAAACATTTTCTTGAAGATGTATCCAGCCTTTGTCTCATGCCATATATTATAACTAAGAGAAGGCAGCTTTGTAGAAAGGAAGCTGAGAGCATCCTTCAAAAGAAAGGTTCATTAGTAGGGGTAGTATCATGGCCTTAGGCAGCCATGATGGGGTCCTGTGAGGACACAGATGATTGAATTCTATATGATAAGGAGTTTCTGACTCTTAGGGGTTTGCTGGTGATTGGGGAGGGCTAAGTTCCACATAGGATGAAATGGACTAATAATGGGCAAGAAAAACAAAGTTAGCATCTGAGTTGCCTTAGGTCTGGGAACGAGGGAGAGCCAGACTTTTTGGCATCTGAAAGGGAGAGAGGAGTCAACTCAGAAAGGTCACGGCATGCCTTCTTATCAACTCTCTGTCCAGAAGGGGTGAATACAGGGGAGTGTGGCCTGCCATCCAGGACAGAAAGGCAGCTAGAGGACCTGTGACTTAACAGCTTCATGATACCATCAAAATCTATTAAGCATGATGCTCCAGTACAACTCACCAAGTGCAGAACATACAAAAAGACTTGGGAGGTGAGCAGGTTGGCACAGCAGTTGCTAATGACCACGCCAACTTGAAAGGACCTGAGACCACCTCTGAGACAAGCCTCCAGGCATATTTGTGAGAAATCATTTAGATCAGGTTAGGCACGATCTCCTCTGTAAGTGTTGATGTCGGATGAGTTAAATGAAATGAGAAGACCCACCGTAAAGGACAGTGGCAACACTTCCTGGCCTGGGATCCCTCACTGAAAAAGTAGACAGTGAACTGAGAACCTGCATTTCTCCTCCCTGGTTCCCGACTGCCAAATGCAATGTCACCAGTGCTGCAGGTTCCTGCCACGGTGCCTTCATGCCGTGATGGACTAGGGCCACAAGCCCTGAGCAAGGTATTATTACAACAAGAGGGAAAGTAGCTAAAAGTAATTACCACAAGGAACTTCCCAGTAAAGAGAGGTTGGGATTTTTTCCGCCATTGCCTTTCACTCATGCCAATGATTGAAAATGTTAGGCCCATAAGGGAAATACAATTCCAAGCCATAATGAGGTACTGCCTCAGACTCACTAGCAGTCAGATAGCAATAGGAATTGGTGAGGCGATGAAGAAAGCAGACTCCTAATACATGGATGGTGAGTATAACACAGTGCAGCCACTTAGGAAAACAAATAAACACAGTTATCATATGTCTTAGCAATCCCATTCCTAAGTGGAAAGGAACTGAAAATGCAAGTAAAGCCCATTCAGAAAAGTGCACTCAAATGAGAACCACATCACCATACGTAATGGTCAAATGGTAGAAACAACCCAAATGTCCATTAGCTGGTGAATGGGCAAAAGAACTGTGGTATATCCATACAGTATGGCGTTATTACAACACAAAAAGGAATGAAGCACTGATCCACGGTACAACCCAGATGAACCCTGAAAACATTGTACTAAAGAAAAGTAGCCAGTCACAAAGTCCACATGTTATAAATATCCTTTTGTATGAAATGTCTAGAATAACAATATCTATTAAAGTGAAAGTATAAAAAAATAAAAAAAATAAAAATAAAAATAAAAAAAGTATATTAGCTGCTGCTTGGGGTTAGGGAGGATGGAGAGATAGGATATAACAGGCAAAGGATATAGGGATTCTTTTTTATATAAAAAATCTAAAATTGTCTAATGTCTCCATGTAACTGTGAATACACTAAAAAAAACTATTGGATTATAATCTTCAAATGGGTTGGGTTTACAGCTTATAAACTTTATTTTAATAAATCCATTTTAAACAATATGAGTGGAAGAAAGAAGAAGAAAAGGAAGCCATTTTAGCTCAGATGCCATCAAAATCTACTACAGGCTTCTGAGCCACTAGGCCTATGTTGCCATGGAAACTGTCTCAGAGCGAGTACTGTTTGTCAAAATGGGGATAATAGCACCTGCCCTACATATCTCACAGGATTGTTGTAGGTCTCAAATGAGATAATAGATGTGAAGACACACTGAAAAGCTAAATGTATTACATAAAAACAAAGAATTACTGTTATTAAGATGGATCCTATTGAATACAAAATAGCATGCACATTATGATTGACTGCACCCAATGGTACAAAAACATGTATCTATTCAGAGAATAATATGCAAAGACCACAGTAATTGCAATGTTAGGGGACAGAATTATAAACATTAAGAGTTACTGATATATCATTTAGGAATCAAAAAAAAAAAAAGGTTGAAGTCTTGTGGTGGGGATAATATTTATGTACATGGCCCTGAAAAACAAATCAGAGAAAGGGCATCTCTGTCCCATACCTTATTTTTCCTCCCTACCCAGATTATTTCCTAAGCTACTATTTCAGAGGCTGGTCAGGCAACAGCATTAACATAGGACCTCCTTTGATCTTGGCAAATAAGGGACTGACTCTTCTTTCTGGTACAGGAGTCCAAAAGGAGCTCCAATTGAAGTACTGGCTCCGATCATCCCAACACAGATCTACTCACACCCTTGAATCTTCTTTGAATGACCTTAACAGTTAGCCAATGGCTAAAGTACAGCAACATGCCATTTCACCCATAGAAAAGTCTGATACGCTAATTTTGCTCTAACTCAACTATTTTAGAAAATATAGTTTCCAATAGTTCATGGAACATTTTCCATTTCAAGCTTAGTTCAGTTGAAAAGCTGAGTTTGCTCTGGGGGTGCTTAGTTGCTATACCTTGCTCTTGGTTTGGGTCTTTGGATAACATCAGTGCTACTTAACACTGTCTTATGTCCAAGGCTCTTTTGTTTTTTCTGGTCCCCTTCTTCCACTGAAAATTATTTTTAAAATATGCTTTATGACTGCATTGGTATACAAACCAAATATAGCTTTGTTATGTGCCAGGCTTTTTGCCTCAGCCTAAATGCTCACCATCTTTCTTCTTATTTGAGAAGAAATAATACCATGTTTGTGGGGCCCTAAAATGACTCTGAGTTCTAGGCTGTATGCTTACTGTAATTAATGGAAAAGTTGTTCCTGGGCCAGAAGTCTGGAACAGTGTGAGACAGACCATGGTAGAAGAAGGGCAAGGACCGGAAGTTGCTCTGTAAGCTGCTAGTGGGGAAAGGGTGTCAACAGTCTTACTGAGCTTTGAACACTATGAACCATAATACCAACCTGGCAGGCAAAATGTAGCCACTTGTGAGAACTGTTATGGGTGGTAGTCAAGCACTCTGTAATTGGATTTGAAGCCCACCCCATGGGAGGGAATCTATACCTGGTACGGTAAATCTGCTTAAAAGCACATGGTGAGGGAAGTCACAGGCCCTAAGAGAGACCTTAATTCCATTGTTTAACTAAATTGACATAGCATTAAACCACCTCCTAAATATATATGTTTATACACATAGACAATTTTCACTCTCCGCCTTAATCACAGAAGCCTTTCTTTCTAGTGAACTGTGATAAGTGCAGAGCCTTACAGTTGCAAAAGGTGTGCAGAATCAGTGACAGGTGGGTGCTCAGCCCTAACCCTGACATTTACACCATACCCTCTAAAGCTCAGGACATATTGGTAGAAGATGGAGCAGAAAAGAGTGTAAGGGCTAGAAGCTACAGAGAGGGGCTGAAAAATGCCAGCTTCAGGGGGAAATACACATATTTCAACAATTATGAATTACTTTTCTGGGTACGTACAAGAATGGGCACATTGACACCCAGGCATGGATGCAAGAGGAGCCCCAGAAAGTGCTAACCCATATTGCTAAACGACTTCCTACTGATAAACTCAATAAAATGGGTACCATTTTTTTTTTTTCGGTTATGTACCCACTGAGCCACCAGGTTGCAATAGATAGTCTCAATCAAATGGTCCCATGGACATCTCTGAACAAATTAAATGAGTCACCAACAAATCCAAAAATTATGAATCTGAAAGAGGGACAGAGAAAAAGTAGGGGTTGTGGATAGGAGTGGGAGGGAGATTTTTTTAAAGGAGGGATGGAGGCAGCAGTCGGGATGCACTTATATACATAGGTGCATGGAATTGTCAAAGAACTAAGTTTTAAAGGAGGGCAAGGTCCTCTATAGAGAGCTCAATGGGCATGTTCTAAGTCCTAGAGAGCTCCTGATAAGAAGCCCAAATGTTGAGTTCAGAAGTGAAAATGGTCCTTACTCAATGCCCAGCTTCTGCAGAGCGGGAACATGTGACATCTGGACTGAAGGACTGAATTCGAGGTGGATTCTTAGCTCTAAACTTTCTCTAGACATCCAAAGTCATCATTACATTCCAACCACTGCTGTAAGAACAGCAGTAGTTGGGTACCTGAGCAAGCTAACTCCATCCTCATGGTCTGTTGCTGTAGCTGTTGAATGGGGAGGCAGGGGGGCGGTAAGTTTGGACCCCTATAATGCTTCCAGGCCCTGTGACTTCTTGCTGCCCTTTCTCAACCTTCAAGCCCTCCCTTACCCCAGTGACCTTGTCTTTGCCTTTCCAAATTTCACATGCCAAAGGGCTAGGTCTATCCCTGTTGCCACTGGGAAGCCTTCTGTGCTCTCTGGAGTCCAAGATGAAACACTATGGCACCTGGAATCTGTATTGCCCATTTCGGCCCAGCTTTCTGCATGCTTGCATTGTTCACTGATATTCTCACCTTGACTACCAGCTATTGAAGGGAGAGGAGGAGCTTCCTGCTCCCTTGTATCTTGTGCCCCTCAAAGCACTCAGTACACACTCACTGGAGGGTCATATAGCATTGCACAATCACTTCAACTCAAGGTTAAGAATACTCACGATGTGTCTGGCAGCAAAGACCCCATCAACTATAGCACAACAAAAAGCCGCAATCACACCAAAGCTGATAAACACGATAGAAGCCACCAGCTGCAGGAGGGAACAAAATGCATGTGTCTGTTAGCCTTCCACAGTTGCTGCTTTTGGAGACTAGGCAATCCCCCAAGAGCCTGCCAGCCAAAGCAGAACTCTAGTCTATCACTGACGGGGATGCTTTTCTTTTCCATCATGCAGGGTGAGTGGGCATGGGGGTCGGCGGGGAGGAAGAAAAGGGGAACTGAAGCATTTTTTATACTTCCAGGGTAAGCTCTGAAGTTCATTCTGTGAGCACCCAATGAAGAAGCTTGCTGGTATCCAGCATGCTGTCCATGGAGGACTTGGACTGCATAGCCCTTCCATCCTCAGATTCAGAAAAATGTTGGACCTTGGACATCATGTAATCCGACCCTATATTTTATTTATGTGGAAGCAGAGGCACAGTGAGGGTGAACAGTGTTTCCAGTATCTTTACTTAGTCTATGAAAGAACTGATGCTTACCAACTTCTAGTTCTTTGATTTTTTTTTAATACCCCCAACTCTGCTGCTTAATGACACAGTGGACACTGATGATACCTCTACATTTTCTTCTGCATCATTGAAGAAAGGGGACATTCGATTTACTAACACTTAAGTATCAGAGAGATTTTGTAAGAATTTATGTCTCTGTAATGGATAAATTCTGTGTTGTATATATAAACTTTGTCTTTCTCTCTCTATATCTTTCTCTGTCTGTCTCTGTCTGTCTCTCTGTCTCTCTGTCTCTCTCTCTCTCTCTCTCTCTCTCTCTCTCTCTCTCTCTCTCTCTCTCTCTCTCTCTCTCTCTTGACACATGGCCTCATAGTCCAGGTTGGCCTCATATCCATTTTGTGCCTGAGTCTGGCCTTAAACTTCTGATCCAGCCATCCAAGGCCTAGGAATACAAGCATGTGTCACCATGCTTAACTAGAAATTTCTAAATAATAAATCCAACTCGCCAAGTCTGCTAATCATGTTAGATAACATAAATTTTCTTAAAGTGTGTCTTCTGGTACCAAGACGATGCTGCAAACCAAGGTGTAGGAGCGTTACAATTTCAGAATGTCTTCAAGGACCAGAAGATCTGATGCATGACCCCACCGTCTGCCCCGGTTGACTTTCTGAACTACACGGAATCAGCATTTTTCTTTCTTGAGGCTTTTGGGGAGAAAGGGGAGGAAATAATATGGCATCAAGCTATTCCCCAGGGAGTAAGGGGAAAAAATCAAAGCCAAGGGTACCCTAGGGTTCACCCACTTCAGCAGGCTGAGAGGAAATACTTATCTCCTTTGGGACTTGTTCAGAAACCTCTCTCCATAAATCTCACTTCACAGCACTGCAGATAATTGGTAAATAATGGATGAACGATGTCATGAAATTGGCATTATTAGCTATGCTATGATCATCTCTACAATTAAAACTCCCCCATTATTTGAATAATTTAAGCCCAAAGTGCAAATGCAACTGGCAGGGGATGGAGTCCAGGTGAATGAAAGAAGAAACTATTAGAAGTCCCCTGGCAGTGATTCTCAAATGCTGAGGGAAACCTATGGTTGGAGTTCTGTGTCCCTAGAGCTATTAAACTATTGATTAAGCTCGATGTTAAACAGACCCCATTGCCAAAGTCTGGATGCTGCAGAGTTGTCCAAGGGGTCTAATCAGTCCAGCACCTGACCACTCACCAAGCTTCCTGATTTGTAATTCTATAAAATCCATTCTGCCCCTAGCCCTCAAGGAAGCCTTCTCAAAATTCAACTGGAAAAATACAGAAGCTTGCCTTTGGCGGATCCCATTAGGACAGTAAACATTCTTTTTTTTTTTTTTTAATTTTTTTTATTAATTTATTCTTGTTACATCTCAATGTTTATCCCATCCCTTGTATCCTCCCATTCCTCCCCCCCCCCCATTTTCCCATTATTCCCCTCCCCTATGACTGTTCCTGAGGGGGATTACGTCCCCCTGTATATTCTCATAGGGTATCAAGTCTTTTCTTGGTAACCTGCTGTCCTTCCTCTGAGTGCCACCAGGTCTCCCCCTCCAGGGGACATGGTCAAATGTGAGGCACCAGAGTACGTGAGAAAGTCGTATCACACTCTCCACTCAACTGTGGAGAATATTCTAAGCTTCACTTTCTGTCAAATGCTAATCCTCTTGACCTTACTGTGTACTTGGCTTTGAACTATGGGCGGTAACGACACACAGATATTGTAAGTTGACCTCATAACTTTAATTTGTCTGATCTATGTCTCAAGCACATTTATGGTTTTTGTTGTTGTTTAATATATTTTTTCAAGATTTATTTCATTATTATGTATACAGTGTTGTCTGCTTGTTTACCTGCAGGTCAGAAGAGGGCACCAGATCTCATTATAGATGGTTGTGAGCCACAATGTGGTTGCTGGGACTTGAACTCGGGACCTTTGGAAGAGCAGGCGGTCCTCTTAACCACTGAGCCATCTCTCCAGCCCCTAATATATCTTTTTAGCTTTTATGGTTTTGGTTTTAAGACAAGATCTCAAGTAGCTCAGGCTGGCCTTGAACTCAAGAATTACTGAAAGGTGATCTTGAGCTGAGCTCTGGATCCTCCTGTGTCAACCTCCTGAGTGTCAGGACTAGAGGCCTGCATCACCATGCCCAGTTTACACTTGTTTTCTTAATTGAAATTCTCCAGATTATCATCTCCTAAAAGGTTTTTTTTAGTCTTTTGTTTATGAAAACTTCTCCAAAAGATTATGTAACCAAAAGGAAGCTATGAAAGTCAATAATTCAGGGATGCAGTAATATATATTACAGAAACACGGGCATTCTATGCCAGAACAGCAGCCTGACTGAACAGCATGAAGTGTTCCTTTGAGAATGAATGAAAAAGCTTAAAGAGATGCAAACCAGCCGGAAACCACTGGCTCACTGTGAGACAAGTTCCCTGGAGGCTTAGGGGGAAAGGTGAAGTCACACTTTCTTTGGGGGGCAAATTTGCATAAGTTTAAGAGATGTGTTACTTGTCCACGTAAACACTGAGCTTTCTAGAAGGATGAAAACCTTACCATCTGCCGCTTGTTCTCAATGAGGTTTGATCCGATGATTCCAAGGAATGATCCAAAGCCAAGCTGTAAGGCAACATAGCATTTAGGAAGACAATTAACCTGCCCACACACTCATTCCAGTCCGTGGCCATGATTCAGGACAGTGGAAAATAACTGGAGTGTAAATGTCAAAGCCACATGTAGCTTCTTCTACAAACACACTATGTACAATGAAAGCATATTTTCCCATTATTTGCAGGTTTCTCTGGTAGCCATGACTCACACTGAAAAAGAAGCTCATATGCCCCCAGACTAAAAGTAAAGGTCAACTATAGCTTTTTAGAGCCTCCCTGTTTCAATTTTAATATCCATTACCTAGCAATGTGACTGGTGATTCAGTAAGAGACATATAATGGGGAAAAGCACACATTAACATCTGATCTGTATCTGCTTTTTAAAAGAGCCTTCCACTCTGAAACATGGATTACAGAATAAAGGTTTGCAAAGGCAATTTTTGATGCATCAGGCATGCTAATCAAACTCAGGAAATACTTTAGAAATCAGCAAGCACCTTAACCCACACTAAAAAAAAATAGAAATATAAAAGAACTTTTTTGAAAGCCTGTATTTGTGGTTGGCCTGCTGCAATTTATGTTAGCACTTATTCACCTCTTTTTCCATCTCTGCTTCATTTATGGACAGAAAGCATTCATTAAAGGGTGAGCAGAAATGGCAGTGTAAAACCCTGAAAAACAATTTCCCTGTCTAAGTGGCTGGGATTACGGCTCACTGGAAAAGATCCCACTGCCCCCTCAGCCCTGCCATTAGTGGACCAAGCCTGCCAGTCTCAGCTGAAAATGATCGCTAACCAATAGCTATTGATGGAGATAGAAATGGAAGAAGTAAAAAGTGGTGAGGACGAACCAATTGACCTTGACACTCCTGGGCATCTGTTTCAACACAAGACTCTCAAGCTTTACATCCAGGCTGGGGAATATATTGAACCCAAGGATTGGATCTGATGGGGCCATGTCAAGGAACTAATTGTTTGCCTCAGGATCCCAAGAATGGAAGACTGAAAAGAAGCAAAGATTCCTTCTGCAGGACCAGCAACGATTCTTGGGAAACCAATGCTGATATGTGATGAATGAATCGCCCACCCTATCCCAGGCTACTGAGACTATCCTCCTGCAACAGTTGACATATACTGTCCTCCCACCCAATCTTCCCTCATGTATAACTAAGATGTGTTGTTGCCACAAAGCATACCAATGTAAACATGGTCATAACACTACCCTAGCTTACAAAGACAGTTCTTCTACTAATGTCTGTGCAATCTATGACTGACTAACCACTCAGCCACTTTCCTTGTCTGTAATATAGAAGGGACCACAGTAATGTTATCTTATAGAGCTTTGCAAGGATTAATGGAAGCAATACATGCAAATAACTTTTAACATAAATAATACACTCAAAGAACTTTGCATAGCACTTGATTTAAAGTAAGTACTGAGAATATATTGATTTGGTCTACATGTTAAAGCCATAAATTATTTATACATACATACATACATACATACATATATTTGGGGTTTTTTTTTCTCTGAGAAAGGGTTGCTCTGTGGACTTTCCTGGACTCACTTTGTAGACCAGGCTGGCCTCGAACTCACAGCAGCTACCCGCCTGTCTCTGCCTCCCTGAGTACTGGGATTAAAGGCGTGTACCACCACGCCAGCTAAAAGTACATTATTTTATGTGTATAGTTGTTTTGCCTGCGTGCATGTCTATGCATCACCTGTGCGCAGTGCCCTCCATGGCCAGAAGAGGGCGCAAGATCCCCTGAAACTAGAGTTATACATGACTGTAAACTGCCAAATAGGTACAGGGAATAATCAAACCCTGGAGGAGCAGCCAGTGCTCTTAACCACTGAGCCACTCTGCCCCACTATTACATTTTTAAAAGACATTTACATTTTTAAGAGTTTTATCTTTGTTTACACACACACACACACACACACACACACACACACACACACGAGTGCCATGGTGTGTGAGTGGAGGTCAGAGGAAACTTGAGTCATTTCTTTCGTTCCATCACCTGAGTCTTTGGGATGGAACTCAAGTTGTTGAGCTTTGTGGCAGGTGCGTTTATCTGCTCAGCCATCTCACTGATCCAAAAGACAGTTAGGTTTCGAACCACTCTAATGTGATGTGAACTGGGGAGGTTGTGTCACTGCTTCTTTTATTTCATAAACATGTCCATGTTTTATCTCCTTCTCCAATATGTTCCGTGGCTTTATTTTTATAGGAAGGAATTCTCTTTTTTGTTTTTTTATTATTTTATCAATTTATTCATATTATATCTCAATTGTTATCCCATCCCTTGTATCCTCCCATTCCTCCCTCCTTCCCATTTTCCCCTTACTCCCTTCCCCTATGGTTGTGGTTTAGGGGGACCTCTTCCCCCTGTATATGATCATAGGGTACCAAGGCTCATCCTGGTAGCCTGCTATCCTTCCTCTGAGTGCCACCAGGCCTCCCCATCCAGGGGATGTGATCATATATGGGGCACCCAGGGGTCCAGCTCAAACTATGGCACCAGCCAAGGACAATATGTGCAGTAAACATCGAACCCCTACCCAGATCTAGCAAATGGACAGGACATTCTCCACAGTTGAGTGGAGAGTGGGGACTGACTTTCACACAAACTATAGGAAGGAAGTCTATGAAGTATCTGTATTATGGCATTCCGAGCCACTTATAGCCACAATAGAAGGAAATTTGGATGCAAGTTCTCACAGGGAAAATATGGCCTTTAAGCAAATGGCTTCTCAGTTCCCACAGATACTCTCATACACCGTCTTTTGAACCTGAACAAGCTTTTCCCTAAGACAGCATAATAGCTAATAATTGCCTGTCAATTTGACAGAATTGAGAATCACCTTGGAAGAGGAAGATGTACTTCCATGAGTTTGAAGCCAGCCTGGTCTAAAAAAATAAATAAACTTACCTTAAAACAAAACAAAACAAACAAAAACCCTTATCTTCACCACGGAAACACACCTTTGGCTATGTCTGTGTAGGTGTTTACAGAAAGGTTTAACTGACAGAGGAAGATCCTCTTTGAGCATGCGTGGGACCATTTCATGGGCTGGGTTACAAACTGTCTATAAAGTAGGAAGCTGGCTGAGCATGAGCACTTGCCACTCTCTGGTCCCTGCCTCTGACTACAATGTGCTGAGCTGCCATGCCTTTCCCTGCATGATGGACTGTGTCCTCCATAACTGTAAGCCACTTTGTCATGAATTGTGTCCCAGTAACAAGACAAGTCATTAGTGGAGACCGAAGCAAAGAGACTGGTGATTTCTGACATTCTCAAAAAACTCTTTAATGGTAATGCCTGGAACACTCTCCTGAACTGGAAATCCCAGGCTCGTCTATTATTTCTCGATGCTTCCCATTCCATTCCTTCTCATTCCATCTCATTCCAGTGTAATTTAGTCCAATCCATTCAATTCCTTAAACCTCAACACAAGAGATATGTCAAATCGATAAGGACACATCACACCAGACCTCTAAGAACTCACAGTCTAGTGAAAGATACAGACTATAAATTAAGGACCACAGGGTATAAAAACAAAGCACTACGTGAACTAAGAATAATTCGTTCCAGACCATATCCCTGTCTCTGCTACTAATAACCCATGTGACCTTGGCTCAGTCTGCTAAACACTGTGCTTCAGCTTTCTCATCTATAAAATGGGAACCATGGGGCCAGTGAGAGAACAGCAGGGAAGGGCCCTAGGTGCCAAGCCTGATAACCCGATTTCAACCTCTAGGATCCATATTTTGTAAAAAGAGAACCAACTTCCACAAGCGGTCCTCGGGCTTCCTACACCAGCCTTGTGACGTGTCTGCTCATGTCCCCCACCGCACTTCCAGTACAACGTTGAAAATTAAATAAATAAATGTAATCTGAAAGCGCATTAAAGATGGAAGCCATAAAAGTATTTACCAAATCGTGATGTTGTAGGGATCAAATGAGATAAAATCTGTGGTGCCACTCGCTCAAGGTAGGCTGCTAAATAAAACGTACCTCTAAATTTCCATAGAAAAGAAGGCATTTTTTATGAGCTCATAGACTGCACGGAGTTCAGTAGGCAACGAACTAACATCTCTTGAGTGATGAGTATAAGAAACCACTTACCTAGATGGTAGGTGGGCAACCTCACCAATATTGTTGAAAGACCTTACATGTGAAGAACTTTCCATTAAAGGTGTACTTGTGCCCCACCTCTCCCAGCTTTGATTATAGGAATGATGTGAGTGTGGTAGTGTTACTCTCACTCTCGTGTGACAGAAGGAAAAGCAGGAGCTTTAGAGACATAGAAAACTCATGCCCTCTTACAGCACATTAATCTCAAAGCCAGGACTAGCCCTCAGATTCTCAAACAACTTCTCCCTCTTAAGGCCTTAGAGGTCAGTAGTTTTGGCGGTGCGGGATTGGGGGGGTTGTTAGTGTTGTTTTTAGGACAGAGTCTCACTATGTAACCCTGGCTGTCCTGGAACTCACTCTGCAGACCAAGCTGGCCTTCAACTCACAGAGACCTGCCTTTGCCTCCCGAGTGCTGGGATTTAAAAGCATGTGTGCTACCACATCCAGGCCAGTGTTCATAGACTAGTGAGTGACCTTGAAGCTTCAAGGGCGAAATGTTCTATGCAGGTATGGAGGGAGAGCCCAGGGGTGGAAACATAGAAAGGAGCCAGCAGTGTCGTGAAAATCAAATGCTAGCTCCCAGGGAACCTGAGAGATATCTCTGTGATTATGAGCACCAGCGTGATTATGAGCTTGGTCTCCAGCACCCACACGGTAGCTAGCAGCCACCTATACCTGCAATTCCAGAGGACCCAAGGCACTATTGTGATGTGGTACACAGACATACATGCAACAAACTCTCATACACATAAAGTAAAGACAACTTTTGTTAAAAAGGTAATGGTAGCTCCCAAGGCAAGGCACTCTGGGGTTCCCCATCAAGAGCTTCATGGAATTGGGCGATGTCTAGACCTTCAGGCTCCCATAGCTATTTCCCATTACCCGAAGGAATAGCTAGCTTTCTTTGTTTCGGCTGCTCTCCATTGGTCAAGTAAAAGGACAAATGGCTAGAAAGCAGAGTCAGATTAAAAGGTTTTTGTTTCGTTTTGTTTTGTTTTTTTATGGACAGGATTTAAAGTTTGAGGTTTTTGTTTTGTTTTGGTTTGGTTTGGTTTTTATTCTTTAGGCAAAGCCTCATTTTGTAACTCAGGTGACCTCAAACTTGTGTCATTCCTCCTGGCTTAGGCCCCCGTATGCTGGAATGACCAGAATGGGCCATCAGGCCCCCACTGAAGGGCTCTTTGGGGAATAGACTTTCCTACCTACTGGTATTTCCATCTCCAGCCCCAGACACTCAAGACGGAGGGCCAAGTAAATAGTGCTTGGGTATGTGATCAGTGGCACATCTTGTGCTCAGTCTATGATTTGGAGTTGGGTGTTGAGGTGGCATGTGATGCTGAGAACTGTGAGATTTAGGCTCAAGGAAGCCAGGCTACAGTGAGCAGAAGCAGTCTACAAACTATATATAACCTTGAGAGTCAAAAATCTCTGAAAACTAAAAGAATCTCCTGATACCTAATTTGGTGGTAAAGCTTGATCTTGAACTGATGTTAGTTTTCTTATAATCCTCACCCCACTTTCTATTAAAATTCATATGCCATGAAGGAACTTGATCATAAGGGCTTCTCAAACCCTTACTTGAATGCCAGAAGGTATCACTGTGATTTTCTCCAAAATTAAAGTCTAAATCCTGAAGCATATCTTGCCTAAGGAATTATGGACCTTTTAAAAAATATATTTTATTAATTTATTCATATTACATCTCAGTGGTTATCCCATCCCTTCTATCCTCCCATCCCTCCCTCCCTCCCTCCCTCCCATTTCCCCCTACTCCCCTCCCCTATGACTGTGACTGAGGAGGACCTCCTCCTCCTGTATATGCTTATAGGGTATCAAGTCAAGGAATTATGGGCCTATGGAAACAAAGGTAAATGAGAATATAGTCCAAAAGAGAACACAAAGCAAGATCTGAGTCTTTTCTGGGAACCAGGGGTGAAAGGCCTCAGTGGTACAGAGTTCAAAGACAGTAGATGACATTGGAGACTCCAGTAGCTTAGCAATGCTCCCATGGAGCAGAGTGATGGAGAGGGTTTACTGGAGACAATAGAGAGTGCACTCGGTAAACTGTAGGTGGCAGTATCGAGGCCAGGCTGAGGGCTTATTCGGGAGCTCTAAATGGTGTGCAAAGGGGCTAAAAAATGAAATAAAATAAATAACAGTGGAGGGTAGACACTCGTGGCATTACACAAGTATTGCTCGGCACATCAGGATTCAAATTTCATCCTTAAAATGTACACACTAAGTTTGAAAGTTACGTTTAAGAACAAACTGGAACTTTCTGACTGTCTGTTTAATTTACAGTAAAGCGCAACCCTGACTCTCCAGGGCTCCTGATTCTTTCCTAGGTGTTCAAAGTATCACTGGACTTCACATGTCCTTCCATCTCTTTACATAGTCTTTACGTGTGCAGGTAAAGAGAGCCACATGGGCCTGGAGAAGGTTCTAGACTACTGAATGTTCCTGTTGTCCCTGTCTCCTAATATCCTACTGTGACTCTTATATGGTTTTCAGTCAACTGACCCTCTACAAGAAATTGATAGGCAGATTTGGGCCCAGGGGTCCCACTCAAACTAAGCCACCAGCCAAGGACAATACAGGAGGTAAACTTTAAACCCCTTCCCAGATCTAGCCAATGGTCAGAATATTCTCCACAGTTGAGTGGAGAGTGTGATACGACTTTCTCACGTACTCTGGTGCCTCACATTTGACCATGTCCCCTGGAGGGGGAGACCTGGTGGCAATCAGAGGAAGGACAGCAAGTAGCCAAGAAGAGACTTGATACCCTATGAGAATATATAGGGGGACGTAATCCCCCTCAAGAACAGTCATAGGGGAGGGGAATAATGGGAAAATGGGGGGGGGGGAGGAATGGGAGGATACAAGGGATGGGATAAACATTGAGATGTAACAAGAATAAATTAATAAAAAAAAAAAAGAAAAAAAAAAAAAATAAAGGCAAAAAAAAAAATAAAAAAAAAAAAAAAAAAAAAAAAAAAAAAAAGAAATTGAGCAGAAAACCCCACCCCACCTCCACCCCGCACCTCCCCGCTTCTCTGTAGAAAGAAAACACCGGGCTCTGCAGCACAATAACACTGAGACCAGAGAGAGCCAGAAAGGCTTTCTTCACTGATCAGGGGGCCAACTCCATCTTGTGAGTTGCTTGGGAAACACATTTACAGGCTTCCTTCTCCAAGTCAGAAGAAATCTAGAGGAAAGGAGCGACCTTTTCGCCCCCGCCCCCCCCCCCCCAGTCTCCCAAGCCCTTTTCAGCTTTATTCAACAGCCTAGGCGCATGGATTTTTTTAAAAGACTTTCCAAGTAGAAAGCTTCTCAGGACACTTCTGAAATGGAACATGCCTTGAACATTTGATGACAGTAAATCTCATAAGCCAGTTTGTCTCTATCAGTCTTAATGGTTAAAAATCCTTACGTTTAAGCCTCTCCAGGCTGGCTCATCTTTAAAGAGGCACGTGTGCATATGCATCTTAGAATGATAGCAGTGCTTTGTAGGTCGGGTAGATGAGCTAACATGCTACTATAATATACCTCTCTGCACAGTAAACACCTCTTTGTATTTGCAATGCCAAAGGCCTTCATATTTAAATGAAATGTGTGCCATATTGTCTTCTAATCTAATACTTTCTCCATAATTTGCATTTTAAAGATTCAAATTCTCACGTATTATTAACACATTTGGTCATAATCAAGGGGGAAAACCCACTTGAGCTCAGGATAACATGAAATGTTTTCACAGATCCATACAACCATAATTTATATTCAAATGTTCAATTTGACAGTGCAGAGTCTTAAAATCCTCTTTTTTGTTTTACTGCTAAGTGTGTCTTATTGTGTTTGAGTTCTCTGTCTGGCCACTGGTCCCCTCAATTATATTTCCCTGGGGTGATTAGTAAAACATATATTCAGCTTTTATTACTTTTTTGGTCAAAGATTAGCTTATGAAAAGAATCCATGTTCATAGGGTCCACCAGAATCAGAGTCTCTGGGGATGTGGAGGTGAGACCTGCATTTTCCCCAGGCTCAGCACATCATGTGTACTCATACCTGGGTGGAAAAAATCACCACCGGCTGTAGAGTTTCTATAGTTACTCCCTAATGACCACACTATTCAATTAGCGAAGCACACCGCTCCCAGCCAAATCTGGGCTCTCAGGCATTTGCTGCTGCAGAGGTACAAGTCCTAATTGTATTTGCTATAACACGATCTGACCTATAAACGTAAATGGATTTTTTTCGACTGTTCAATCTGCTATCTTCTCTGCTTTGCTCTGTATAATTAAAACCCATTTTAAAGAAATGATCTACAGGCACTCAGAGAGCACATTTGTAAAAATTAGACCAGTGGGGGAGGGCATGGGGGAAATGCACAGTCCCTCTCACAGTGGCTCTCTTATTAATTTTGCTTTTAGTGACACACACACACATACACAGAGAGAGAGAGAGAGAGAGAGAGAGAGAGAGAGAGAGAGAGAGAGAGAGGGGGAGGGCTGGAGGGAGGGAGGGACGGACGAGGAGAGAGCAGAGAGAGAGAGAGGAGGGAGAGAGAGAGCTGAGAGAGGAGAAGAGAGAGAGAGAGGGAGGAGAGAGAGAAGAGAGAGATGGCCCCAACGGACGCCCAATTTCCAGTGCTAGCTGAACACACTCAAGGATTGAGTAAGAAAGTAATGAGTCTTCCTCCTTGTATGTATTCCCCTAGCCTCCCACAGTCAGTTATTCTACAAAGAAGGTTTGTACCAACATGAAAAATACCCTCCCTCCCCCCACAGCTACTCTGGATCTCAGCTTGAACATTTGCTCTTCAGTTGGTGATATTTCACTAATGCAGCTACCTGAAGCACACCAAGTCACACAGACCCTTTATAAAGTCATTTCCCAGCCACCAAAATGCTCTTCCTATTTCTCTCTCTCTCTCTCTCTCTCTCTCTCTCTCTCTCTCTCTCTCTCTCTCTCTCTCTCTCCTTTCTTCCCATCTCCTTTGCTTGCTTTTAAAAATAAAAGCCAACTCTGCTGACAGATGATTTTCTTGCCTCACCACAGGAAGTGGGCAGGGTGAGCTCTCACATCACATGTTTAACAAAGGGCACTGGACATCAACTGGTGTCTGTGAGACACCTGCCCTAAGCAGTGGGGAGCCCTACCTTCCCCCAAACTGCAAAACTTAAGCTTGAAGGAGGTTCAGCTTACATCAGACCCCACATCAGGCCTAGTCATCAAAAGGGCTCTTGAAGAGTGAGACTGTGGACTAGAATTGGTGACCTAGGCAACAGGCTCCAAGCTGGTCACTCGCAGTAATGGCTTGTTTAAAAGGCATCAACTATAACCTCTTCGCTTCTCTTTTAAGTGAGAGTGAAGACTTAAAATAACATCTGTTCTATTTGCTGTATTAATTTTTTAAAAATGAACTATTATTTCTACTCTAGCAGTTCCAATTCAGGAATCATTTAATGGTTATTAAAATAAGACTCAATCTCTAGACTTAAGATTTGGGGTTAAAGAGCATTAGTCATACTCAAAGGAGGGGCTTTTGTTTGTTGTGACAGAGTCTCACTATGTTACCAAGCTAGTAAATGAGACTATTTTTATGTAGCAAATTCCACTGTCGGAAATGGATTGCATGCCCTGCAGGGGAAGGAAAACAATCTACTGGACTATGAAAAGAATCATTAGAACTGATTCTTACTTATTGTTTATCAGAAAGAAGAAAGCAGAAGCTGCCTGGCGTGGTGGCACTCTGGAGGCAGAGGCAGGTGGCTCTCTGTGAATTCTAGGCCAGCCTGGTCTACAAAGCCAGTCCTGGACAGCCAAGGCTACACAGAGAAACCCTGTCTCAAAAAAACAAAATAAAACAAAGAATGAGAGAGAGACTGAGAGAGAGAGAGAGAGAGAGAGAGAGAGAGAGAAAAGAAGAAGAAGAAGAAGAAGAAGAAGAAGAAGAAGAAGAAGAAGAAGAAGAAGAAGAAGAAGAAGAAGAAAAAGAAGTTATTACTAATGTTCCATAAACAGACTGTCAGGGGCAGTTCTCTATCGCCAGGAGGGCCAGAGCATCATGGAAGGTATCCTTTGTGAGGAGGGCAAGTTCCAAGCATTGAAGGGTTAATGGTAGGGCCCTTTATGTATAAAGCAGATTATATTGTCTAGTTTGAACAAAATTAACACTAACAAAATGGACAAAAGACTTGGAAATCCTATTGAGATGTTACAAATTGACCCTGATAACAGGCGACCAGTGAAAAAAAAATGTCAGAGTTGATCCTTCTGCCTCCCATACAAGCTTTTAGTCAAACATGCTGTGCGAGCCATATTTTAAAATAGTCTAAAAGACCAGTGGCTCTGATGACAATTTAAACATGCCTGATTGGAAGCCAGCCAAAAATATTCACAAACAGCTCCTGGGCCATTTGAATTTGGGGTGCATAGGCATCGTCTTTAACAAAAAGCTTCACACATCCTGTAACCTTTTAGTGTTTGTATGAAAAATAGACGTTCAAGTTGGAATTTCATTTTTATCTAATATTGGACTTTTCATTTTACATGTTTTGTGAGTGTATGTGTGATTTACAAATGAATAAATATGCACATATTAGGAATACATCTTCCACACCTTTTCCGGATAAGACCCTTTTGCAAATGCATGCGTGCTGTTGGCCATAGAAAGTGAGGGTGCCAGTGTCCTCCTCACGTTCCAGGTAAGATCAGGTGGCCTCTATCACACACAGAAAAACAAACGCTGAGAGGCAGGAGCTTAGCCAAAATTAATGCTGCTAGAAAAGAGCATCGCCTAAAAGCAGAAAGCCAAAGCCCTAGACAATTTGATGATTTGTTCAGCATCCCAGTCCTAGGTAAGGGAGACACTGGGACTCTTCTAAGCCTCTGTTGGTTCTGTTTTTCCTAAGGAGAATTGTCTTTCTGTGTGCTCTCAAAGAAATAGAAAGAGGGAATCAGACAGAGCAAACACTATAAATTCAAACAGAACTGAAAACCATCACAGTAGAGTCACGAACTCTGTAGCCAGCAAGCTACAGAGGCCAACCTATGTTCTCTGTACTTACAATAACTCCTGGGTAATAACCTCCCACAGTCACATTCTGGGTCCTGGTAGTTGCAGCGAGGCCCACCGTGAGAATTAACACGGACACAATAAGCAAAGTCACAGTGACATAGATGGAGTTTCGCTTCCTCCTATTGAAAGCGCCTGTAAGAATAAAGAGACATTGAAATTGCTCATTTCGTATGGGAAAAGAAGAGAAAATTTACTAATAAGGTTTTTCTTTCCTCTCCCTATTGGTAACTGGGATATCTCTAGGGAGTGGAATTATGGTAAAAGAATGAAGCTTTCCATTTTGCAGTCATTAGGTGCCACTTTTCTAATAAAAAAAAATATGTTGCTTCTCTGAAAATAACAACAGGAGAAAACTCACCCGTTACATAACAGCAAAACAATTTTATGTTTTGACATTCTATAAAAGATGTGTCATACCCACTTAGTGGAATGTTTTTTAAAGATTATAAAAGCATATGATGAATAGGAAGTGTTTATATGAGAGGATTAAATGAAAATAGTTTAAAGCCAGTAGGTCGCTAAGAACCTTCTTTCTTAGAAGCTAGAGATATGAAATTTCATTTTTAGTGTAAATATCAGAACTGAGCCAGGTACTGACATTTTATTTTTCATTTATTTCTGACATTTGCTGCCTCATGCATAAACTTAAAAATGGTATGTTGACCAGATTTGTCACATAACAAATGTGTGTAATAAAATAAATGTTTGAAAGCTATTAGTCTACAAAGATTTGTATCAGCGGAGGTAGATGAGAAGGATTATAACTTAGAATTATCCTTATGTAAGGGTGACATAAATATAAATGGTAAGAAACCCATGCTACTGCTTAGGGCTTATCAGACATGATAGCTTTAAGCAATATATATATATATATATATATATATATATATATATATATATATATATATATATATATATATATATTATTAAGTCAGATAGAAAAATGGTATCTAGGCCCACTTTCCAATTTAAAATTTTTAAAGAGCCAAGCACTGCTCTATACTAGGAACTAAGTGCTGCCTTACATTGTGCAGGCATTTCTCTGGCACAAGGAAGGGGTCCTCAACAAGAAATATCCTGGAACATTTAACCACCTTGGAGTTCTCAGGGGGGAAAAATAGCCACATAGGCCACGCAACTAGGATTTGATTCTCCTGAAGCCATAAGGAGGCTAGGAATAAAGAAGCAGTGGGTATGAGAAATGCTTTAAGTATTGTGAATGGACCTAAAGAGAGCCTTTGCTTCTGCCTGTCTTAAGACCCAGGGTTCAGAGAGGCCTCACTGCACCCTATGCAAGCTGTGGAGTAGAGAAGCTGACCAGACTGAACCGCCTAGAGGAAAGGGAAAGAAAAGAGGAAGGTGGAATGAGGGATGGAGGCAATCCAGAGAGACCCCGGAGGCTTATTGATAGTGAGAGTTCATGGAGAGGAAGGGCTGTGGCTGTTCTCTCAGCCTCCTGCAGATACCTCTTTCCATAGAGAACAGTGTCAGAAAATGCCACCATGGGTCTTTCCCAGTGCGATCTTGGCTGAAGGCTCTGAGGGGAGGGAGGAGGAAGAGGCTGGCGGTCTCCTCTGACGCCATCCTTGAAACTGAGAGCTGTGACTCATCAGGTACAAGTCTAATACAATACTGTCCTCAGACTGTTTTACATCAAAATGAAGAAGCGGTCTGAGCTAGTATAGGCCTCTAACAAACACAAAAGCTCCACTCCCACCCCGGGGTGAGAGGGAAGTGGGGTTGTCAATGAGTCTGCTCTGCAGAGGGCTAGGAAGCCAGGCCCCCAGGCAGAAAAACAAAAAGGCCTAGGCACCTGTGGGATGGGGGTCCTTTGTTTGTGGTAGTTATCAGAGATGCAAATGACAACCTAATTGTTAGGAAACTAATGAACAAACACCAGCAATTTGGACTGCCTGGTTCTGGGATGGGCATAGAAGGGGTAAGGATGGGACAGGATGGACAGGGTTTTTGTTTGTTTGTTTGTTTGTTTGTTTGTTGTTTTGTTTTGTTTTTTTGTTTTTTCATCAACCTACAGGCTCCTTATCCTTTTTTGCTGCTGTCAGAGCACCTAAAGGATTTTGAAAATCAGGGTTCCTAATTCTATTTCATGACAGATATTTTGTGAATCTCCCAGTTGGTTCCACTGTGGGGCTCGAAGCTAATTCTACCAACATAGCCTCCTGTTTTTTGTTTTGTTTTGTTTGCTTTTGTTTTTGTTTTGTTTTGTTTTGCCTTTCTCTGCTCCCCCCCCCCCAATACACCAAGATCCTCTTACACAGAGACTGTGCAGCCTTAGAGATTAAATTGGAGGAGCATGTATGTCTGCATGATGTTTCTAATGTACTGCCCCAGTGACCTACTCATGCCTACTGACTGACCTTTAACCCTACCCACAGCCCTTGAGTCTTCTTTGCAAATATTACACTAACTCTTAAGACCACAGGAGCCAGGTTAGAAGAGTGACTCAGCAAAGCACATGGTGTCATTTGAAAGTCTTTTTCCCCTCTTTGCTTTAGAATCTGGATTGAAATTCAGTCCATTGAACAACCCAAAGATCCTACCAGCCTATAGGGGCCTGGTCTCCAGATAGAATTGGTTTTTGGATGAAATTGACAAGAAAAGTTGTAGGGTGCTAGTTAGACTATCCCCTGCTCTGCCAGTCACCCCTTAGTTTATATTATAAAGACCTTAATTACATAAAGTCAAGTGATTTTTAAGTGTACTTGGAGAATCTACTATTTTAAGGAACTCCTGGGTAAATTCTTTTTGAAATAAAGGGACATCTCTCCTTATTTGCCAGTGATTTCAATTTGACTTGTTACAGTTCATTTCTACCTGGAACAAGGCATACCTTACAGCACCCTGAAGGTGTGTCCAGGGATTCTAAAGGCAGATAAGTGTACGGGCTTAGGCCATTTGCCTGCTTGTTGCTTGATTTTAGACAGCAGGGGAACCCGGTTCTTACTAAAGTACAATTTGGGACTGGCCTTAGATGTTTCTGTGAGTATGGGGCCATCTTATTTAGGTTTTGTTTAACAGATTAATATATTTTTAAAAACTCGGACACTATGAGCTACTTAAAAACACCCTCAGAGAGCTGGAAACAGGGATGTTTGCTGTGTCAGATACACAGTAGCTGATAGTTACCAAATAAGCAAACAAGAGGCAACATCTCATAACTGTTTTCCTTCTAGTGAAAAAGTCTGCTGGAGGAAGTGTGCAAGTAAATTTGGCTATGTTCATAGAAATAACTTTTTAAAAATAGGGTACCCTCTGAAGGCTCCCCAGAACTGAAAGCTTTGTGGCTAATGTGTCAAAACCATAAGAGCTTCACCCCCTCCTGACTCCATCTACTTGGGACCAAGACTATTTCTATTTAAATACCTATTGCAACCAATAGCCCTGAGAATCCAAAATCTCCTTGTTGGCCTTGCCTGTTCCCCCAGCAGCCTCCCTGCAGAACTGCAGCAGCCCTCCCTCTCTGCAGTGCCCCACCTCTACCCTGGATCTGGAAGACTGTGATGTAGCTCTAGAGGCACCCAGTTATTGGCTGGCTTCACCCTTCCAGGCAGGATCAGCTCACTTCTATTCCAGTCCCTCTAACCAAAACTCCTCATCTGCATTTGAATCAGAATCCCTCCACCACAAAATTTACCTTAACCAATCAAGCGCCCCCTAATCACCCATTAGCTCAACTTCTAATGTCCTAGATGCCTTACTCAATACGTATATAAACTGTGACAGCAGGGTTCTTCCACAACTCATACGATGTCCACCAGTTCCAGGATTGTGCATCTGACAGGAGCCAAGCTGTGAGTTGCTTTAAGATAGGATGCTGCCTCTGCACACTTGTGCTTTACCTTGTACATATTTCTTGATAGCCCCCTCCTAAAAGAGAGCATGTAATCTTTATTGGGAGGTAGCCAAGATGCTCACTATCCTGCTGTGTACACTGCAGTGTTGGTGACAGGTTAATTCTCAGGCTCGAATGTTTGAGTCGATTAGGATTTGCTTACCTGAGTGAGCTTTGCTGCAGAGTGGATCTCAGAAGTCCCAGCCTTGAGCATCCCTGGAAACAGGTGGCTGCCTACACAAGAGCCTTATAATGCTCTGCCAGTCTCCCAAACGTTTACCTAAAGGCGCTGAAATCCACTACTATCACCTCTTTAGTAAATTATTCAAGACATGGAGATATCAAAAATGGCTCGATAAATTACAAATGTGTTGTTGAGGGTGAAGAAAATGCCTTGTTGTAGTAGCGGTGCATTAGCGCCTGGGGGCGCTGTTGCCAAAGTGGAGGAGGGGGGAGCTGAGCGATGATGAAGGGGCGCAGGAGTCCAGTTACTATATTCACAATTCCCAATGTCTGCTCCCTTTAAAGCCTTGGACTAACAACTGATCCCGAGCCAGGCAGCAAAAGTAGTGCGGGCACCTTGGTGCAGTGGTGTGTGTGTGTGTGTGTGTGTGTGTGTGTGTGTGTGTGTGTGTGTGTGTGTGTGTGTGTGTGTTACACTTTATTTGGGGGGACTGCAGTTGTGTCTTGCCTGTAAAAGGAATCCTCTCAGAAATGCTGCCCTTGGAGGCAGAAACATTAACCCACTCGGTCTCCTCCTTCCTTTAGTACAAGAAGGTGGCCTTGCCAGAGCTTAGTTAAGTAGGAGTATCCTAGATGCTGATTCAGGCTTGGGCTGTGGGACCAGCGCCAGGGAACTCCGAGGAGACTCCCCTGTCCAAACTGTGGGAATGTAGAGTTATCACTCTACTCAAGAATTTTCTAGTGACTTCAGCCTGTGTAATTTTACCAAAACGTCATTCGTGGTGAAGGTTCCTTGTCTATATGAGATCCATGACTCCCTTGCCTGCAGTACCAAACCTGGGCTGGCCAAGTCCACTCAGCTTCTTCCTGTTGCGCAGACCTTAAGAAAACTGCAGGACAAGCTGAGGTCCCCCACCCACCCCCGGGAACGCAAGCAAGAACTCTCTTCATCTTGTTCTGAAACCACAGAGCAGTGGCAAGTGGCAAGCCTTTGAGTTCTGGGCCTCCAATCCGCTCAGGCCCGGGCAGCCACAGGGCTCTGGGTGGGGAGGGCTGGTTTGCAGGTGGTTGTTGCACGCAGTTGGAATGGACGCTGCGGAACCAGGGCCCTCACGCATCCAGCTTGATGTCTGGGAGCCTGGGACACGTTAGCGCCACAGCTGGCCAAGGCAAGGAATACATTTAGTGTTCTGTGTGCCTGTATATGCATGGGGTGGGGCGGAAGGGCAGGGGGCGGGTGCTGGAGAATCTGGTACCGCTGGGCTCTAGGTTTGGACCCCAGTCTTTGGCCTCATTTTGTATCTGGTTCCAAATAACGATGACCTTACAAATGAAAAGCACGAGGCTTATACTGAGTGTGCCAAAAACACTGGAAATAGGAGTATTTCCGGCATCCAGGTGGTAACACTTTCAGGGGCCCTTTCCTTGAACGAAATTTGTTGCGACTGAGTCTTTGGCAGGCAGCAGAGAGCTCACGCTGGGCTCAATCTTTTTCCTGCCCCTCCCCCGTAGATGTTCCAGCAAATTCATCGGAGAAGAGCTGAGAAGACTGAATGGCAGAAATTCGGGACAGAGGAGTTTTGCAGAGTGTGAAGTATGGTAGAAAAGGCGACTTGGATTTGGTTAAAGTGTGTCCCGGGCACATTTTAAGATTACGTGGAATCATTGCTTGACAATCCTCTCCCGCTTTCCCAGACTCCAAATTATTTTCCCCTCCCAGCTAAATCACAGGGCTCAAGAAAGTGTCTAACAGCTAAAGGAAAGGTTGTTTCTTTTCTTTCTTTCTTTCTTTTTTTTAAATTCGTCTGTAGCTACTGAAAAGCACCCTAGAGAGACTTCCAAGTTGGTTCAAGACGGTAGCAGTCCCCTCGTTTTTAGAAAGGTGTTGAAAGGTGCCCCCCCCCATCATTCCGCTGAAGAGGAAAAGCGCGAATTCAGAAGATGCGCGGGCTTGCGCTGGGTCTTCTTTTCTCATGCTCCCCCCCCCCCCGACACACACACACACACACATTCTGCGCATTTGGAGCAGAGTTGGAATCAAATTCAAGGACTGTTGATCTTTCTGCTGCGTATGTCCGGGCTGGGCTGTCTTGACTGATTCCTTAGGAATTCCCGTCCCACTAGCATCCCCTTTTATTCTTCCCCCACCCCCATTCCCCGGGGTTTTACACTGTACCCAAACCGCCCCCGCCTCACGATCAGCTCCCCACCACCACAGGTCTGAATTTCAGGATAGCACCTAGAGAGTTGGGGGTGGGGTGAAAACCCTGCTTCTAGTATCATTAGTCGTGATCTTAGAAGTAATAAGGACTTTGCAAAGGAACATGGAATCGAAAGCAAAGGCAAAGGGAATGTTTTGATGCCCAGACAGCTGGGATTTACCACTGGCTGCAAGTCTATACGCACACGCACATAAACACGCACATACTCGCACTCTGGGCTAGGTAGGGATACTCCAGCCCTGGCTTGGCGCTCCAATCTCCGCGCATCACACTTATCACAGCTGGGCCGCTCTCTTGGGGCTCTGGTCCGCCTCCCAGACACTTGAGTTTGTGGGTCCCCATCTCCGTTGCCCTCTGGCTCTGGGGCAGCCAGGCACCGGCTGTCCGGAGGACAACGCACTTACCCTCTTACTGCTGCCGCCCGGAGGACAGGACTAGCGGCTCGACTTACCCATGGAATCGGGCAGGGACATGTCGCTGGACCGCTGCTGAGTCAGGGACTGATGCATGGTGAAAGCTGTCCAGTTGTCCCTGTCCCCAAAACTGCTTCAAGAGCCCCTGGCTCAGGCTGCCCCGCAGAGCATCCTATCCCTCCGCTACCTCTCTTGGTCTTTCCGAGCGCTGAGACTGACTGCCTCGGGTGGAGAGCTGCAACCTAAGTGCCGCCTCCCCCTCCCTTCCCCTCTTCTCCCTCCCTCCTCTTCTGCCTCCCTCTGCTCTGGGAGGCACCAGCACTGGCGTCCGTGCAACATCGTGCGCTTGCGCAAGACCCCCCCCTCGGCCTCCCCATCCTAGTTATCCACCTCCCAGCCTCCCAAGCCAGACAGGGAGACGGTTTCGCCCCTTGGGGCCAAAGCTGCACAGAGGAAGAAGAGAGAGAGAGAGAGAGAGAGAGAGAGAGAGAGAGAGAGAGAGAGAGAGAGAGAGAGAGAGAGAGAGAGAGAGAGAGAGAGAGAGAGAGAGAGAGAGAAGAGGCTTCAGCCTGGGGCCAAGGGCCCTTCTGTGTAGTTTGAAGAGGGTCTTGGGCACTCATCTTTTTACAAGATTTATAGTTGGGGAGGGGGACAGAGTCAGGGGTTAGGAGCTGGAGAATGCACACACAATGACACAGACAGACAGACACACACACACACACACACACACACACACACACACACACACACACACTTGTCCAGGTCTGATTTTACAGCTTCCAAAATGACATAATGGAGCTGGAGATGATCCAGAGAAGGGCCACTCTATAATCAAAAGGATGATGGTGTTGGGGGGGTGGGGCAGAATGCTTTATGAAGATAGATTAAACAAATGCGGACTCTTTAGTCTAGAACGATGAAAGCTGGGAAGGGATGTGACCAGAGTGTATAAAATTATGCAGTTAGAGACAGAGAACACAGCCTTATTCATCACAACTGAGAATTCTAGAACCAACAGACCCCTAAAAGCTATAAAGGAGATTCAGCTAAAGAAATCATGACACTGTATTGGTACCCCAGTTTAGACTTTTGTTCAAGGTGATTTTATATCAAGGTAGGCTTTTTAGACCATAGCAGCCATGCAAGGGAGAAAGAGGGATTATCTACAAACCCATTTTATAGATGAAGAAACTGAGTATCAATTGAAAATCACCATGGCTTTGCAGCTACTAAGGAACAGAGATGAGATTCAAACCTGGATCTTAAGCCAAGTGCTCTTATTATGGAAGAGGCTTCCATGACCCTGCTCCCACAACCCTTAGGTTTTTGGTTGTGAGCTTAGCCTTTAAGCACAGGAGCCATTTCTTCAGCCCTGCTCCTACAACTCAATCCAAGTTAAATGTAAAATTCTGCAGACAGGGTGGGGAGATGTGGTCACTGTGTAAAGTGTCTGCTCTGCAAGCCTAGGACTGAGTCACAGTCCCCAGCACCCAAGTAAAAAGTCATGCACAGTAGCACCTGTTTGTACTTCCAGATCTGGGGAGGCAAAGATGGGAGGAGCCCCTGGAGTTGCTGGCCAGTTTCTGATCCAGTTGTAAAATGCTGTCTCAAAAAAAAAAAAAAAAAAAAAAAAAAAAAAAAAAAAGTGGAGAGAGTGATTATAGAAGACCCCTGACATCTAGCTCTATATTCTCTCTCTCTCTCTCTCTCTCTCTCTCTCTCTCTCTCTCTCTCTCTCTCTCTCTCTCTCTCTCTCTCTCTCTCTATCTCCCCCCCCCTCTCTCCTATCATGCCTGACTTGAGAATGACTTGGTGCAGGAAAATACTGGTTCCTCCCAGCTCTGCCTTGCTAATCTGCTGGAAGACATTGTTTTCTTATCCAGGAAATGTAACCAAAGGCCCCTGCCCTGTCTTGCCTTCCAAAGGAAGAAAAGATTCTTCCTGAAGGTTAAAAAGGAAGGCTTTTGTAAAGAACCTGGGCACCCCAGGGGCCAAGTGGAATGCTGTGTCAAGTATTATTAGCAGTCCCACACTACAGACGTGGTTTAAAGATCTGTGGCACATGTCCTAGATAGAGGAGACAAGATGGCTAGTCTTGTAAAGATGTATGTCTTAATCAAGCTTGGCGGATAGGTCATTCTCCAGGAGCTCCACAAAAGCCCAAAGAAAACTTGTGTTTACAGTGTTGCAATGATAATCTCTCCATCCTGTTTATTCATCTCTTCCTTCTACCACTCTGAATATCTCATATTTAATGTGAAGAACTCTTGCAACCGGCACTGATTTCTCAGGAGTGCTTCATAATTAGCTGATTTCACCTCTGTGATAGTAGCCTTGAGGAAAAGAGGTTGTTACACAGGCTAGAAAAGACTGCTTACCACCACCCTCTTTAGTGATGCCTGGCTCTCCTATAGCAACCATCCAGCTAGAGAGCTTGAAAATGCCAAATACAAACTTGTTACTGTAGCATGCTGCTTTAAGTAGACTCAATGAAGCTTTTTTCATTTCAGAAAGAAATGGACTACCCATCAAGCGAAACTGAGAGCATATGGTATTGGACCTTTATGAAAAGAGCCACAAACCAGTGAGGACCCCTTAATGAAGGGAGGGGAAGGCCTTGCCTTCTGCAGTGTCTGTATTCCTGAGTCTTGAGTGAAAATTGAACATAATTTCTAAAAGAGCTAGAGGAGCTAGCTGTTTAAAAAGACTTGTGTTCTGTATGTGTCTTCCATACTGTCTCTTGGAGGGGCGGAGGGCGGGGCATAAGGGACTTGGAACACAGCAAACACTCAGTCAAGTTAGAAATGACTTTGAGCCCAACAGCAGAGACAACAGCAGTGGCTGTGGCAAGGCAAGGAGTAGCAGCAGCCTTCTCCCCAGAAGTGGTGCGCTTGTTTGTATCTGGGAAAGAGGGAGGGGCTAGAATGAGAACATGGTGTGTGGTGGGAGGGAGGGTGGGAGGGGGGCACTTACCTCAGGTCCCTAAACTTCTTTTCATCCGAAGAAAGTTTATCTGAATTCAGAATGAGCTGTACAATTAAAAAGCAAAGGGCAATTTTTCATGGAGTTCATTCCGACTTTCTTCCTGTCAAAATATGTACAGATTTTATGCATAAATAGACTCTTAATAAATTTTACCAATAGGCAAGCCATCTAGACGAAGGAACAGGTAGGTATTTCATGCAAATGGAGGCTACTGTAAAATTGCTTGGTTAGCTTCTGATTTTAAAAAAATTTATTAAAGTAGCTTAAAATAAATCCTTTTCATTGCAAGCTTAATCAAGCATACAGTGCTGCCCTAGGTTGCAAACTATTTTACAGCATCAGGAAATTTTGCCAATGGATCTGCAGCCTAATTCTCTCTGTCTTCTTGAAGCCAATAATGAAGACTCTTCCCAGAAGCCTTCAGACTAGAAAAATGCCAGATGGCGCTCTGTCTCTAACACATTCACCCTGGGAATACTCAGACAATCACCTCCTTATTTTGATTATCAATCTGACTTAGTTAAATTACTGTAGTACCTTTCAGATTCCAAACTGGATAGTGGACCAGAAGGATGGTATGTACACATATACACACATATATTATGTATGTACCTTTAAAGTGGTGGTAATACTCATAAACATAACACACACATATTTATACACATTTGCACATATGTATGCACATCTAAGCCATTATCTCAATATACTGATGACTGCCACTAACTTCTCAGCTTTCAGACTTCTGTTGACCAAAGACACAGAGGAGCTTCAGGGAAATGAGGATCCTCAGAGTCCATACATTCCTAATAAGGTTGAGCATTGTATCTACTAGATTACTTTACGTCAATGACTAGTACTCAGTATCTATATTGAGTCTTTCTTTTTTGAGACAGGGTTTCTCTGTGTAGCCTTGGCTATCCTGGACTCCCTTTGTAGACCAGGCTGGCCTCGAACTCACAGCGATCCACCTGCCTCTGCCTCCTGAGTGCTGAGATTAAAGGCGTGCGCCACCACGCCCAGCCCTCTATACTGAGTCTTTACTCAAGAGAACCATAGTTAAAGGTCTTACTCTAACCATGAAACTTGAATGGTTCCCATTGTCAGTTGCTCATTTTCTCTGAGTAACAGGAAAATAACTATAGCACCAGGGAACAACGATGATAATTGTCTTTGTTTTGTTGTTGTTGCTGTTATTGTTTATTTTATGATATACTTTGATCATTAAACACTACTTTCCAATACCAGTAAGCAATTTATCATAATGTGATATTTAAATGGATGGGCCATCATTTAGTTACCACTCTACTGGTATTGAGCATTTTAGAGGTTTCCAATTTTCAAACTTGTAAATAGCACATTTTTAGCAGAGGCTACAGTTCTACACTTAAATTACTAACTAAAAAGTTCTAAAATGTACATTGTTATACAAATTTTTATCCCCATATATAAAGTGTGAATGCTGATCCATTTTCACACACACACACACACACACACACCAGATGAACCTTCCCAACATGGATGCCCTTTCTCAGTTACCCTCCAAAAAGTTACCAGAACTCTGATTTTTAATCATCAAGTCCATATGCTTTTTGTTTATTTTTGCAAATGTATTTTAATTACAACATTTCCCTCCCCTTTTCTTCTTCTAAACCCTTGTATATACCCAACCCTCTCTCTTCTTCAAGTGCATGGCTTCTCTTTCCATCAATTGTTATTGCATGCATATAAGTATTTGCATATACATATATATTTCTAAATATAACCTATTGTGTCCATATAATGTTACTTGTATTTATGTTTTCAGAGCTGACCATTTGCCAACTTCCCTGGGGAGGATCACTTTTCGATCTCCTAGCTTTCCTCAGTTGCCTGTAGTTCTTTGTGTAGGGTTGAGGACTCCTGAAGGCCAAATTCTTTAAAATTTTTAGTGTGTATTGTCAGATTGCCCCCTAAAGCATTGGTGGCAAAGCACATGAAAATGTCTGTATCCCCATGTCCATTGAGTTTGCCATGGAAAAGGAAATACTTAGCTGATGATACATCAAGATAGAGTCATCAATATGCAGAGATAGTTAGGAAGCCTAATTGGGCTTTCACTGAACAAAAAGCATCCAGTAGGTACCACAGATATAGTGTACAGAGGCTGAAGTCAGTCCCAGCAGATAGACAACAGTTGCAGCCCACAAGTATCTTTAAATGTTCCATGTACTCGCATGTTTTTATCATTGTCTTCTTTTTGGGGAGAGAGAGAGAGAGAGAGAGAGAGAGAGAGAGAGAGAGAGAGAGAGAGAGAGAGAGAGAGAGAGAGAGAGAGATGGGTGAGAGGGAGGGAGGAAAGAGGGATGAGGTGGGAGGAGAGAAGCAGAGAAGAGAGACAGAGACATACAGAGAGAAACAGTCAGAGACAGAGAGACCTGATGTTTTGCCCAAGCATATATCTGTGTGTGCTTGGTGCTCAAAGAAGCCAGAAGAGGGTGTCAGATTCCCTGGTGTGGACCTATTGAGTCCATATAATGTTACTTGTATGTAGCTCACTAGTTGTGAGCTACCATGTGGGTGCTGGGGCTTGAACCCAGGTCCTCTTGTTGCATTCTCTGTGGCTCTCCTTTGCACATACATGTAGCTTTCTACGCTAATCACTTAGCTATACCTAGTATGGAGCTGGCATTTCAATGCTTGTTGAATATATAATACTTTGTAGTTTCAAATTTTTCTGCTTATTAGAATAATGGTGACATTGTAAAGCTTTCCTTCGCTGTTGAGCCACGTGTTGCAGCAGACCACCAGCTCCCCACAACTTCTGTACAATAAAAATAAGAATCTATAGGCTGGTTTTCATTCTTCCAGAAGTTTTCTCTGTGAATATTTTTACTTTTGCTCAACAATTTTGAGAAATAAGCAACCCTTTCTAAAAGCACAATTTTTGAAATAACAAAACTGTACATCTTTTACTAATCATTATAACATACTTAATAGTTCACAAATGCCTCACATCGAAGTCCATCTTCAATGACCCAAACCCAGCAGGAGTTCATTCTTAGGTCAGAAGAGCTCTTCCTCCTTTATGAGATGTATAGAGTTGTTTCAAGCAGGGAGTGGAAATTCCATCTCCGTTCTTATCATTAATGTGTGGTAAAGAGCATCAGGAGAGTTGTATGAAAATGAATAGAACAAAACCATTTTTATTTCCAGTGACATTGTTCGGAAACATTAGCTGAACATCACAATGATACAAGGATGCACATTTCTGCCCAATTCTTGATAGGAATGTTCTGAAGAATGAGCAATCTGTTTCCTACTGCAGGAAGGAGATGGTTTCTTTGTAAGGTCAAAGGATTTGTTTTCCCACAGAATTTCACGTCCCCCTAATGTGTAGGCAGAAAAGTGCAACGGAGAACAATAATGTGCAAAACAATAGGTACTCCGAGGGCAGTGTGATAGAAAAAGGGCTGCACAGTGCCTGCGTTTTAGAATACATGCTTAAGTGTCAGAATGAATGCAACAGCTTCTGATAACTTTTTAAAATGTCAAAATCAGAGTGTGATCAGCGAAGGAGTAAATGCAATGAATGTATTTTGTAGAGTAAATGTTTATTAAAGAAAAATAACCATACTGACAAAAATCATCATACTTATTACTCTTTCATCAGTAACTCGAGGGGGGGAGATGGTGAAGGTAGCAGCTTTGAGCCCACGGGAACTATTTTGGTGAAACATTGAGGGATATCTGGTCATTTTAACACCCTAGTTTCCCTGAGGGCAGTGGCAGTACACAGAGCCCTAATCCCACCAACTGTATATAGAATTCAGTTAAGCCATAACTGTCCTGTTTCCTTCCTCTAATTAATCACTGAGCTCAGTACATCCTTTCCCCTTTTTTCATAAAAAAAAATTAATTAAACACCTAATTAAATGTGGCATTGTCACAGGCAGGGGTATATTTGTCCAACTGCTTCATTCAAGTTTAGCCTGGAGAGGATTTCTGTGTTTAGTAGTTTCTGGGAATCGGTAAATTTGCTACCAGTTAAAACTGCGCCACAGAACCTTTAAAAATGTTTACACTCTGTGACCCAATAATTCCACTTCTGGGAATCTGTACTAGGGAAAGAGAAATCTGGACCAAGATTGATGTGGAAGGACAACAATGGCAATGTTATTTACAGCCTAAAAATTGTAGGGAAAAATACTCAAAATTAGGAAAATGATTAAGAAGATGATGCCACATGATGAACTTGGAATACATTTCTTCAAATATTTAAAACCTGTAAATATACTAACAATGAAGAGAGGGGAAGGCTAAGATGTACATGTATGCTTTGATGGCAGTTTGGTTTAAAATTTCATACATATGCAGAGAAAACCACTCAATGGACACTTGAAACATTATCTGTACCTGGGTAGAAGAATGGCAAATTCTTTTGTTTTCCTGTATTTTTCAATATATGTATATTATCACCCTACTAAAATTAGCATCAACCACCCAATTCCATTCAATAAATAGATGGGTGCTAATTATATTCTCAGTCCTGCAGTGTATGCTTGAAGTCACCCAGGATATATTGTTAGATTCCTCCTCCTCTTCCTCCTGTTCCTCCTCCTCCTCTCTGTCTGTCTCTGTCTCTGTCTGTCTCTGTCTCTGTCTCTCTGTCTCTCTGTCTCTGTCTGTCTGTCTGTCTGTCTGTCTCTCTCTCTCTCTCTCTCTCACACACACACACACACACACACACACACACACACACACACATTTTAGTCTGGTTTGCCTTTGTACAAGTTTCAGAAAATGTGACACCTCTTTCAAGGGAATTTGTAGTTCTCATTGGTGTGATTAATGCTTGTTGGTGCTGGAGGGTGGGCAAGTACTTATCCTGGTGCAGCTGTTTATGCCCCTGAAACGACACCAGTAGAGGGCTGTCTACTCTGTGAATCTCCCGAAAGGAGCAGTTTGGTTGAAAATTGGCCTGCCTGGGAAGAGAAAAGGAACTTTGTGCAGAAAACTCAGGGGAGAGGGATAGACATTTGAGGGCAAGACAGAATAAAGAGAGTAATTCAGGCAGCAGCTAAGTGTGCTGGAGAGGATTTCCTTGCTGAGATGTTTTAGCGTGCTGCTGTTGCTGCCTTGTCTTGCCTCAGTGGGAGAAGATGTGCCTAGCCCTGCAGTAAGTTGAGGTGCCAGGGTAGGTTGGAACCCATGAGGGTCTCCTCTTCTCCTAGGAGAAGGAGAAGAGAGTATGGAGGGAGGGGGCATGAGGGTAAAACCGGGAGGAGAGGTGGGAGGGGGCTGAGATCAGGTTGTAAAGCAATTAAATAAATTAATGACCAAAAAAAGGAAGAAAGAAACAGAACTAAGCCTATAAGGAGTCTTATTGGAAGTGAAATGCAACCTAAACACATGTCTGTCTCCCATCTCTGTCAGGAACTCAGAATCTTTGTACACCAAGGAAGGAATTGTTCAGTAAGGAATACCTTCCTTTAACAAGAACTCTCCAGGAGGTAAACTTTAAACCCCTTCCCAGATCTAGCCAATGGTCAGAATATTCTCCACAGTTGAGTGGAGAGTGTGATATGACTTTCTCACGTACTATGGTGCCTCACATTTGACCATGTCCCCTGGAGGGGGAGACCTGGTGGCACTCAGAGGAAGGACAGCAGGTTGCCAAGAAGAGACTTGATACCCTATGAGAATATATAGGGGGAGGTAATCCCCCTCAAGAACAGTCATAGGGGAGGGGAATAATGGGAAAATGGGGGGGGGGAGGAATAGGAGGATACAAGGGATGGGATAAACATTGAGATGTAACAAGAATAAATTAATAAAAAAATTAAAAAAATAAAGGTGTGCATCACCAAAAAAAAAAAAAAAAAAAACTCTCAAAGGACAGAAGTGACATACACAGGCAAATCTCAAATCATACAAAATTACATTAAAACATGAGTCTTCCCTGTCCAAATTTCACTCTTCAAAGGTAACCTCTATTGAAAGTCTGATGTATATATTTCCAGGCCTTTCTACTTTTTCCTCTCACACACAATAAGCACAAATACACATATATTTGTAAATGTAGTGAACAAAACTTGAGCCATACTGTAAACATAACTCTGTAACATAAAGAAACCCAACACTTTTATACATCTATTTTCTATGTCACTATATGTAATTTTACCTCCTTTTTTTTTTTTTTTAGCTGCGGCATATTACTCCATAGGGATTTAGATTTTTTAAAACTCTCCATGATCGTACATTTAATTTAGTTCCAGTTTTTTATACCTATAAGCAATGTGGTAAACATGCCTGTGTGCACGCCACAGAATCAATTTAAGGGAAAATCTTCCTTCCATCAGATATGCATTACCTAACCATTTGCAATTAGTTTCCTGGGCTCTGGAGAACAGTTTTTAATGGCTATGCCAAATGTTCTGTAGCATCCCAAATAGTCCAAGGCATCCTTTCCAATTAAGTTGCAGTCTACTACACACTGCATTTTAAATTACATTGTGCTTTAAGGACAGGGAGCTGTCTTACATTATTGATACAGTGTTATAATGTCCTATCTTGATATTAATATCCTGAACTTGAATGAGCACTGTCTGAAGAGCTTGAGGCTGCTGGTACCTATGACCAAGGGTAGCACAAATTCAAAAGCATGATTGTTGCTTCTCCAATCGCACCCGACATCTCCCCAGCATCTGGCAGAAGGCCCACTTTTACATAAAGCATTTATCTGCCACCTATTGGCTGACAGGAAAGAAGAACATCTGAACCCATAAAGAAGACCTACTGCTTTCTCCTACCCCCAGTCCTGTCTGCCTCCCCTTACCCAAAGTGAAATAAACAAGTACTCACTGTTTCAAACACACTCTCTGGCCATCTCCAGGCCCTTATTTTGATATCCTCCTTGGAAGTGAACTTTAGCCATTGTGTGACACCTCCATCAAAATTTATTCTTTTGAAAATGTCTAGCTTACTAGTATTGACTTGTATTGGTGTGGCCACATGTTTTTAAATCTTGGGGTCAGATGACCACTTCTCATCTGTGGGTATTTGGCCAAATCAGCAAGTCCCTCTGAGCCTCTGTTTTAATGCCTGTAAAATGGGAACCATTCAGGTCCTTGTTTGCAATATTTCATAATATCTTTTCTCACAGGGTTGATGTAAAGATGAAGCTACATGGGATGTAAGGAAGGGTTCTTTGGTTATAAGATGTTACTATTCCTTATGAATTATTTGTTTCAGAGAAAGTAGTTTGATCTCACATTATTTCAGTTGAGATTCCCAGATAATAGGGTGTGAGACGACTTCTTAACTACAGTAAAAACACAGACAGTGGAGCCACGATGAGATAGGGAAAGCTTTCTAGACATTCAAACCCACATATGTAGAAGATGATGTTATCATCATGAAAGAAGCTGACCAGAGCCCCCTAAATAGAACTGACAGAAAGATCTCTGTTAGTGTGGAGTCTCATCAAAGGAGAGGAAGACTGGTAGGAAGGCGGCAGGACAGCATAGATTTCCACGGGCTGGCCTGAGGCTCTGTCTTCCCTGGGGAAGTGTGTTCTAGCAACTGTTTGGTGTATTTTTAAAGGTCAGAGAGGCTTTGGCTCTATAGGATGGAGTGGCTGTGACACCTGATTAATGTCTGCGCAGTACTTTCCAGAATGAAATTCAATCAGCAGAATGATTGCAGCAAGCAGCTGCCTGGAGGAAAATGATCCTGTTCTAATGGTGGCTTGTTTGATGTGTTGGCATTGTAGCAGGGCACGTACAATATTAGTTCAACCCAAGGGGCCCCAACTAGGACACTAGATCAACTAGTAGGGAACTTCAGCAAGCACCATTGGTCCTTCCATGGCTCTGCATAGCGTCATCACTGTCAGACTCTCAGCTCCTCCTCACTCCAAGGACCTTCACTGTCAGCCTTCCCATGTCCTCCCTGTCAGTTCTTTTTACTCCGTCTTATCATTAACCATCCCCAGAGTCCCCTCAGATCCATCATTCCTGGTGCTCTCCTCACACTGTGGCTTGAGGCTTTCGGTGACAGCTTCCTCACAACACAGTTACTTATACATACGTATAAGCACATCTCCTTCCCTTCCCCTCACAGGTATTCTCAAAGTTTAAATGAAATGAAAACTAGCCTCTCCTCACAGAAAATGATGGGAGTGTTCAAGTCTAATTAACTCTTCTTCCCTATTTTCCCATCAGAAGCACAAGGGTGATTACACTGACTTGCAGAAATTCTGTACACAGTATTATGCTCTATAATAAGTAAGAAATTCAGCACAGGCCTATGTATCTGACATCTCTTACCACTCAAATGATGTACTCTGTATGCTAGCTGATTACATGTGGCACTCCTCACCAGGATGTGTGGATCTGTGGCATGAGATATTTTTCCTAACAGAAGATATAATACGGTTGAGCTAGTCACAGCTTCTTTGCAGGACTTTATTTCCATAGTGAGAAGGTTTTGTTTTTTTTTTTTCATTGAATCTGAGTGTCCCTGGAATCACAAGTATGTGACTCAGAGTAAGTGTGGCACTTGAAACTATGAAATCCACAGTCCACAGTAAGAAGAGAGCTTTGCGGGGTCAAAATGAACCATAGCCGGTAGGCTTAGATTTTTCAAAACCTACCTTATTTAGGGTTCTTAAATGCTTCAACCACCCTTTTAACCCACCAACCAGAGGTAGGAGAGAAAGAAGGTTAATAAGAAAAGGGTTGTTGACCTGTTTAGAAGTAGTTCCTTTGGACAATTCTACTCTTTGTTGTCAGCATATCAGCAGTCCAATCAAATAGCAAACACCAAACAGAAACACAAATCAGTAGCTGTGGCACAATCCAGCAGAAACAGCAAGGTGCCACCAAATCAGCACAAAGCAGAGGAAGCGGCCAGAATCAGCTGAAATACCATGAGAAGTTCTCTGGAAAGTTTCAATCTAGGAAGTGAAGACTAGCAAAAAACAAAAACAAACAAACAAACAAAAAACAGTGAAGCATTGCATGCCGTAGCAATGCAAAAGAGCTGTCTCGCTGTCTGTGGGGTTCGATTCATATTCTTCCCAAACATCACGGGCCCTCTCGCTTGTCTGTTTTCAATAGCCTTCTCCAACATCAAAGGCTGATTGTCCTGTGGGTCATTGAGAACACTTCAAGATTTGTACAGCTCTCCTGAGGGTCTGGTGTATGAAAAAAATGTGGAATCCAGGGAAAACAGAAGCTACGTTAGTGCTCCTAGCCATAGTAAGTTGTGTTTGTGGTGGAGGAGGACTGTAGAGATGGAATAGGAGTGTGGAGAACTGGGATTCATAGTTAGAAGACACTGCAAATAGTATGTTGCAGACCCTCTGCGAGCACTTGAAATTTTGTAGGGACTAGAAATAAGGAATTGCATATCTTGCTCCCTAGGAGTTCATAATAAAATAGAGAAGAGACGTTTTAAAAAGATTATTTCATCCAGGGATAACAGCACATACCTGTAATTCTAGCACCCAGAAGAGACAAAGAAGGAGAATCACAGGTTGGAGGCTAGTCTGAGCTGCATGACAAGACTGTTCCAAATTTTTCAATACAAACATTTAAGAATGTTGACAAAAAGTGTGTTCTGGTAACTAAGAGAGGACTAAAAGACCCATAGGCTGGAGGTGCAGAGGAAGCATCGCGTGACTTAATTATTAAAGTAGTCATTCATTCTCTATGAATGTAGTCAGGCTTTATTCATTATTGTATGCCTAATGGTGAGGGTAGTACCAGGAATAACACAGAAGCTCAATAAATGCTCATTGAACAAATGAATACATATGCTAATTCATGTGCTTAAACACTTGAGATAGATGAGGAAGATTATTTATATAGATTGCAGTCAAGACTAGATGTTTTAGAGGTTGGAGAGATGTCTCAGTGGGTAAGAACACTTGCCATACCATCATGAGAAACCTAACTCAGATCCTAGTACCCACATAAAACACTGAGCATCCTCCAAACACCTGTAACTCTGACTTCAAGAAATCTAATCCAATTCTATCTTCTGACCTCCATGCCTATACAGGTACACACACATATGCACATACACACACACACACACACACACACACACACACACACACACACAATCAATCTTTAACAAGATTAACAGGTTTAGATAATTCAGATTGTCTCCTTCCTTTTTGGTCTACTATGTAATTATGTTAAAGTAGGATACTGGTATCTTCAACTGTTCTCACTGAATTGCTCCTTTCCCTTCACAGTTCTAGCTGAGACAGTGACTATGAAACATAGCAAGAGCCAGGAGATTCTGGTAGTGTGGAAAGCTGGTGTAGTTGTACGTGTGCATTTATTACTGTTACGTATTCTGAGTTACTGACCATTTTAAATTATAAAATGTACTACCTTCTGTCTATTAACAAATTTTTATCCCAAAGTCTATTTTGTGTGTAATATGTTTGCTTCAACTCTCCTTTGGTTGGTTGCATGGTCTAGTTTGATCTCTGTATTTTAACATAATTGTGCTGTTTTAATCTAAGCCTTTGTCTCTTGCAGATAGCATGTAATTGGATCATTTTTAAATGTGTTAATTAAATTTGTTCTTTGATGATTTCATCCACATATATAATACATTCTAATTACTCTCACCCCATCCTCTCTTATCTGTTTCCTATGCCTGTCAGTCCCTTCCTCTTTTCTACAACTTCTTTCCCCCACATTTTTTAATTGACAGGGCCGGTCTTGTGTAGACACAATGCAGGTAACTGACGCTACTGTGTGTTCATGCTTGCAATGGCTAGGCCATGCCCAGAAGATAGTATTCCACATCCCTTCACGCTATCCTCTGAAACTTACTTTCCTTCTGCCTTTTTCTCCCATGATGTCCCCTGAGTCTTAGAGAGGCTGTTAAACAAATGCCTTGTTTAAGGCTGAGAGCCCAGCACTCTGAGCAACTGTGAGTCTCTCCATTCACTGCATTTACTGCAAAGAGAAGCTTCTCCTACCAAAGCTGACAGCAGCGTTTATCTCAGGGTATAAAGGTAGGTATTTGGAAGCCAGTTTCCTGCCATGTAAATTTAACTCAGTAACAGTAATAAGTTTTCCTTTAGGGCCCATGATTCCCAAGCCATGTGATTTTGTCTGGTTATAGTACCAGGCACGGTGGAGTGGGCCTCAAATCTAGTCAAAGGGTCATTAAGCAACCATCCTCAGAATAGTTGGGGCACTACTGCACAAGTTGACAAATCTTGTCTGGATGGATGGTATTTAAGTCTGTAGGGTTCACACCTGGATAAGATAATTTGGATCATTTTTAACAGACATTTTCCTGCCACAATAAAGCCCATTACTTCTAACTTAAAATGTAGTTAATAAAAGAAAGAATACAGGGGCAAAGATGAAAGAACTTTCTCCCGGTCTAGCTCCATTTGTTTCCTTCAAATTTGTCGTGTAAATTACAAATCACATCTGTACACATCCAATGTGTAGCAAGCAGATTTCTTGTGATTGCTTTCTGTACTTGTCTCTTAAATCATAAAAATAAGAACATGCTGTGATTTGTGTAAAAGATGATCACCACTAAGTTATTGTGAGGGAAGTGTTATGGAGCAAAGCGGGAATCTATAGTTGTGCCAATGCAGAATGGTAGGCCTGATGCTTTCCTAAACTACCACTCTGTTACTTATGCTGTCATTGAAAAAAAGGACTCAGTTTTCAGGTGTACAGAAAAGAGAGCTTGAAACATGAGTGTAGAATATGGCAAAACTGGAAACCCACAATTTATTAAGATAATTTATACAGTTAAACACAAAATGGGGCAAATGGGCCTTTTTGCGCCTCTATCTTTCAACATAGACTCTGAATTGACATCATCCTTTACCATGGATTAGTAAAGCTTTATAGACTGAATCAATATAGAGAGACAAATTATAGCTATATCCAGAATTCCACGAGCTTTAGCTAAGGTACTTAAATGATGGTAAGGGGGTTATTAAGTATAGAGGACAAATTCGCGTGCCTCAACTCAACTACTGGAATCAGTATTTGGCTGAAATTCTCCACGTTCATTGTACTCATTATCTTGAAAAATCCTCTAAGTGGGCACGGATACTCTGAGTAATAAGTTAAATGTTTGTCACTTTAAACTTGGCTCAGTTAAATAAGATGCAATAATTTCATTAAAATAATGACTATAAGCCAGGCATGGTGGCACATATCTTTAACCCCAGCACTCAGGGAGGCAGAGGCAGGTGGATCTCTGTGAGTTCGAGGCCAGCCTGGCCTACAAAGCAAGTTCAGGACAGTCAAGGTTACACAGAGAGACCCTGTCTGAAAACCCAAAAAATTAGTAATAATGAATATGGCACAGTGTGACATAAAATAAGGTCTCCAAAATAAAAAAGTATAAGACTTAGGCAGCAAGGGTAACTATCCCAACTGCTTTTCTATTTAATATCCCAAATTTGCCTGTTTTTAAACTGGAACCAATAATGTCTCAGTAGATAACTGCACTTCAGTAGAAGTCACGTCCGTTAAGGGCCTTATGCTCAATAGCCAACATTACTGGAATTGACTCTATCCAATTAGCAAGCAGTATAAATACTATATTATTATAGGTTTGGATGTTATATCCAATGTCTATTTCCACAACTTCTCAGTGTAGTTTGTCATCACCTCTTAAAGGGTACAATATGCCTTTACAAGGCCTTGCCATTGCACATAATCTTTTGCAGGCAACATTACTGAGGCCTCCTTTCTTCACAATGAACCTATATCTGGACCCTCTAGTAAGTCCTATCTACAGGAGACATTGGACTTTCCCATCCTCTTCGTTTACTAGCTGTCATGGTACTGAGAGAAGTCAACCTTTTCATAGGCTATGCATGGATTCATTCACTTTATGGATGGCATCTCACCAGCATACAATATAAGGCTCAGTGGAACATTGTTATTTTCTTCTCTTTGACAAGATGTCTCTAAAAAGAATGTGACCAAGAGTTAGCACAATTGGTCACACTTTGGACAGTCAATTGAATGCCCTGGCCAACAAACGATCCTATATACACTTTGTATAATCTCTTGAACTGCTGCCTTAAATTTGTTCCTTTTAGAATAAAGGACTTTTGAAGACTCTTATTTTATAGATACTCAAAATATAAATCAATGTAACATGTATCTCTGCATAAACTAAGGTCACAGTAAATGCGCTTGCCGAGACAGTCCTTCTCTCTTTTGCAGTTTCGGGCCCTGAAAGCAGGCAAACTACCAATTTGCTTTTCAGAGAATAATATACTGTGCTCTTGAAGAAGGCACTCAGCATAACGCCCACCCCCATGGGCAGCTGTTTTAATTGAAAGCCTAATGCACTCTTTGGAGAACTCTTAAGTTGAAAAGTAACAAATGGACTCCACTGAATGTCATTTTTGCCAAAGGCACTGATTAATCTAAAGTCTTGCATAGGGGGCAGCATTTTCTGCATCAGGGCCACATAGGTCCTTCAAATGCTATTAATATTAGCTACATATTGGGGATACCTGTCATGTTCATGGTTTTCCATGACCACCTAAACATGTGACCCTCATACTCCTAATTAAGTGGCTGCTTCACTTCTCAGGAAGGCACTTCCAATCCTCCCCAAGTCTCAGTTGTCACCACTCTAAATTTGTGTGATAATACCAAGGCATCAATCTTGACACAAGTCCTAAAAGTCAGCACTTCTTTGACATCTGGTAAAATTCCCAACGGTATAAAGTAGTTTAACCATAAATTCCCTTCTCCACTATGCTCCCACAGATGAAATCCCTAAGCAAGCCCCAAACTTTGCTATACAAACAGCACACTTCTTGCTTATCCCTAAGTGGGAGGCATTAGTTCTTGAAGAGCCCATGGAATTATTCGAACAAGCTAATCACTCCCTTCCATGGGAGTGGAAGTTCTGATTTCTGGAAACCCTGTTGTTCACTTTGTGAACCACTTCTTGTGGCCTTGCATTGTACAAAGTGTCCTCCTCCTTTAGGTTGTCTGTACTTTTTACTGACTGTCAATCTCATCTGAGCAATATCAGGTGTCACGTGTTCAACTGTCTCCATAAACCTATAAGGATCCATTCTTTACCAGTGAATTGAAGATGTGACCCAAATAAGAAATTTCAAAGGGGAAAATGTTGTCCTGTACTTACATAGCTGCTGACTTTGTTTTTTTCTTTCATATGGATCTAAGTTAATAGTGCCCTTTCATTTTAGCAAGTATAGTCCCCTTTTATTTATTACTTAAATGGCAGATCTACTGACAACATGTCTATTTGTTAATCTGAAATCTTCTTAATTTCTTTTACCTTTTTTCTTTGAGATAATATCTTCCTTCACCCCAGCTACTCAGGGCTTGGGATCACAGCCATGTTGCCACCATCCTCAGATTCTTCTTTTTCATTTTAATGAATAGTCTTACTGTATATGCAATTCAGTTTGTAAGACTGCTTTCACCATGTTGCCTAGGCTGACCTTGAACTGCTGATTCTCCTGCTTTAGACTCCAAGTAGCTGGGATGCTAGGGATGTACCACCTCTTTCGGCTTAGATGTAGAATTCTTAAGTGACAAGATTTTAATTTGAATATATTTCATGCCATCTTACTGCTTTCTGGCCTCTGTAGATTCTCATAAGAAATTTAACTTTTAATTTTGCTGAAAATCTCCTATATGTAGTGAGTTACTTTTCCTTTTCTGCTTGCAAACGTTATTCTCTTTCAGTAGTTTAGTTATGATGTAATTAGGCATGGAACTCTGAATTTATACTATTTGGAGTTCATTTCATTTCTTGGATGTATAGATTCATGTTATCGTGCAACGATGATGAAACTCAGGATTTGTTTTTACATTCTCTTAAATATACTTTTCTCCAGGGAGGGAGTAAGATCAGAAGGTGATGAGGAAGAGGGTGGGATTGGGAGGTAATGAGGGAGGGGGGTAGGAGTCAGGATGTGAAGAATTTAAACTGCAGAACAAGCAGGTAACTTATATCGCGAATCCCACCGCATGAGAATAGTTCTGAGACGGGCTGAGATACAAATGGCTATGCATAGACAAGGCTTCATGTTGGTAACAGATTCTCTGTGACTTATTACTAGAAACCATTCTTAGTATGGCATGAAGGAAGATTTGCAGATGTCTTACTTCTGCTCGTACTATGAGCAGAGAACCAGCCTTAATTGCTCTGTACGTCCCGCACACCTCATACAATTATAATGCTAGAATTGTATAATGCTTGTGAGAAATTATGTGTCTATCTAGCCTAGCAGCTGCTCTATTGGTCATTCATTGATAGAGACTTCAGGGCATTTGTTACATCCACCAGACAATAATTCGTCTATTTCACTAATCTTTTCAAGTTTTGCTCAAATCCAGCCTTCTCTTGGAAGCCTTCTGACATGAATTAAAACAGAATCAATGTTTATCCTTAATTCTGGATTCCCTGAAGCTCTTTTTATCTTTTTGCCAGTATATCTTTATTTATATGTGTACCTACTTAAGATATTTTTGCTTTGTTCCCAAATGGTATATTTTGAATGTGGCCCCTCAACAATTCTGAAGTTGTCAACACTAGGCAAGGTATATCTTTGCATTATCTTCACAATATATGAACCTAAAACTATAGTCATAAAAAATAATTTTAAAAGACAATAAAAGTGAAAAGACACAACCCCTACAAAGGAAAGAGTTTGTCAGGAGACTTCTCAACAGCAACAATGAAAGTCAAAAGACACTGCAAGAATTTCCTCAAAGGGCTAATAAAAGTCTGATAGCTTTAAACTGATGAGCAGGAAAGTTATTTTGCATGCACAGTGGGAAAATAATGATACTTTCATATAAGCAAGCATAGTAAAATTGAAAAGGTTATACTTTAAGGGAAAAAACCTGCTTTAAGAAAGATCTCAGTCACCTGAAGGAACAGCGGACACGTGCTGTTGAATGTGTTGGGGAATCCAAAAAAGCAAACCAAAGCGACATTGTACATGTTGCGGTACAGAAGCAACACAATGAAATACAAGATAATATTTGCACCAAAATTTCCTGAATACAAATCAATGTTGTTTCACACACACACAAAAATCCAAAACCAAGAGGAGAGATGGGAACCTAAGATGGACTATAAGCAGAAAAATGAACCTAGCAATATTTCATACACGTCACATGATCATCCAAGGGATTGTGCATAGAGAGAAACTATACAAAGCAATGTTTTAACACACTATTATGACTGAATGTCACCAAATTAAAAACAAAGGAATTGTAAGAAATAGTACTTACTAGGTGTATTTTTATGCACTGATAGTGCAACAGCTCTGAAAGTTGCTGCAAATACACTTGAGAGTTAACAAGCATCAGGTTTCTTGGTGTCAGAAAAGGGAGCCACAAAACAGAAAGGAAAATGGGTAGGAGGTAGCCTTTTGTTTGGGATCTGAAGCACTGAGGTCAATGTGAATTTATGATTGTATAATGTGACTGATAATAACAACTAATAAGCCCTAGTTAGAAAAAGTGCCCCTAGAGCAATGACCACATCTAATGCCTGTATTTTGGTATCTAGATAATCATCCTTAAGTAAAAAACAAAAACAAAAACAAAAACAGAAAACTTGGAGAAATGGCTGGATCCAGGGTAAAACAAAATATATGTCTTACAAGACTGGAAAATAAGAAGATACTGAAAACATGACAGATAAATATAAAAGGGACACAGAAGCTGACCTGAAATGATACCAACTGGCCAAACACATGATAAATTCACGAACAGCATAGACAATAGTAATAACGTATAACCCATATACAACAACTGTTCACAAATACATATTATAATAAGTTTTAAAAATATTTTATATGGTAAAATACCAGTTAGTAAATGTAAGAGGAATGATGGGATTTAAACATTACCATATGGCAACCACCATAATAATACTGGTTTTAGGCAAGAATCATGAACAGTCGGTGAAAGCAGCAGGTGAAATTATGGGGGGAAAGGTGCCATTATAAGTCTCAGTGAGTCCATGAATATGTATTTATTTCAATGTAATAATTATTTTATGCAATTATGTGTATTGATTGCAATGTACTGTATAACTTTACAGTGGAAAAAAGGAGTCCTCTGTTGGGGAACACATTAAGGGAATAAACAAAGTTAAAATTATGAACCTAAGGACAAAGCAGTGCCATGTGTCTTCAGTAAGATGCACTATACAGAAACACCAGTGCTGGCAAGATGGCTTAGCAGTTATGAGCACTTGCTATTCTTGTTGAGAACCCGAGTTCAGTTCCTAGCACCCACAAGAGGACTCACAGCCATCTGTAACTCCAGTTTTAGGGATTCCAACTCCCTCACCCGGACTCTACGGGCACTGGGTATGCAAGTGGTGCACAGACATGCATGATGAAAAAAAAAAAAAAAAAAAACACCCATACATAGAAAAGAAATAAATCGTCTGTAAAAAAGAAAGAACAGCAGTTCTGTGACACTCGAGTGCATAAACTAAATCTAATAATGAGGAATCAGTAGATACCCAAATTAAGAGACAATCTAAAAATAGCAGGCCTTTAATTGTTGAAAAAGTCACATCCAGACAGAGATTGAGGAACTGTGAAAGATTTAAAGGAATCTAAAAGGTTATAGTAATTAAATACTGTGTATAGTCCTGGATTGAATCCTGGACCAGATTTTTTTTCTTTTCTTACAAATGCCACTAGCTCAACACTGATGAAACCTAATTTTAAATAAGAATTTGGCACATCGAATAATATTATTGTATCAGTGTTCATTTCTCAGTCTGACAATTGTTCTGACATTAAGAGAATGTCTCTTTTTTTAAATATCTATGCAATACCACAAATTTACAAAACAATCATATGGCCTAACTTGCTAAATTTGGTAAATAGGGTAAAATGAAATCTTAGACATTTCTATGCAGCAATGCACAGTATTCTGAAACCCAGACACACAATTTTGGAGCAGTCTTTTATCGGTTTTTATAAAGTTCTATCATTTTCAAGTCTCACTTAATAGCTTTACAAAAGCACTACCTCCTAATATCATCCATTCATTTTCTAGGAGTAGATGCTAAAGACCACACAATTTTGTTCTTGGTGGTCAACCTTAACACTGGAGCAGTTATTGACTCAGTACCTGGTTGATTCTCCCCCTCCTTTTTTTATTATATTTTTGGACAGGAGGTAAATTTAAAATTAGTTTAGTATTTATTGAGTAGTTCACTTAAATTTTTAAAAATCATAATTAATTATGTGTCTGTGTAGGTGTGTGCACATGAGTGTAGGTGCCCAAAGATACCTGATGTGTTGGACCCCCAAGGAGGTGGGGTTATAGGTGGATGTGAGTCAACTCATGTTGGTGCTGAGACTTGAATGCAGGTCCCCTGGAAGAACAGCACATGTTCTTAACTACTGAGTCTTCTTTCCAGCCGCTTGACTAGATTACTATGTGCTAGTTACCTATGGGGTATTTACTTTTTTATCCCTAGTGTAATGTGGACTGCAAACTTGTAAATGAATAAGCAAATCTTGCCCCACATGTAAAACAAAGAATTCCCGAATGCAAATCCTCAGAGAGACTAGCTGTGTCTACAAGACTCTTGTTTGTTTGTTTGTTTTGTTTGTCTGTTTGTGTTTTGTTTTTTGAGACAGGGTCTCTCTATGTAGCCTTGACTGTCCTGGACTCGCTTTGTAGACCACGCTGGCCTCGAACTCACAGCGATCCACCTGCCTCTGCCTCCCGAGTGCTGGGATTAAAGGTGTGCGCCACCTACAAGACTCTTGAGAAGGGGCCGAAGAAATGTAGTTAAGAGCACACACTGCTCTTCCAGAGGACACCGCTTTTACCTCTACAACAGTCTGTGACTCTAGCTCCAGAGCATTCATCATCCTCTTCTGGTGTCCTCAGATGCAGACATGTGTGCAAGCAAAATACTCATCCCTATAAAGTTAAAATTAATGGATCCTTTTATAAAAAAGAATCTTGGGGAACTCAAGTAGCACCGCGAGAGATATAGAAGAACAATAAATATGGAACACAGCAAAGAGCATTGAAAATGGCACGGGAAAGCCCTTGTCTCGTGAAGAGACGGTGAGAAGTTTGAGGTGGTTGGAAAGCAGTGTGGGAGGAGGTCTGGGGAGCGTGACAAAGGAAACTGGGAGGATAAATAGGACTAAAATAGAAAAGGACAAGGAAAGACACCTTCTCTCACATTCCCTCGAATCGCAACGGCAGCACTTTCAGTATTCTAGCTTCTAAAGAAGAATTCAGGCTAGAGATCAGGTAAAGCAAGCAAGTAACCAAGGTTTGTTGCAGCAGGCAAGAAAATAAAAGCAGGGAGTAAACACACCCTCCAGGGTAGAGGGAGCAGCAAGCCAGCTGAGCAATGGCAAAGGCTGCCTCTACTGTCTGGAGTCATTAGTAGTAACCAATCATTCTCTCCTCCCCATGGCCACCCTTGGGGCAATGTGGAGTGCTCTCCTTCCTGGAATAGGCAGGAGCTTTCTTAGAAGCCATCTTTACCCACAATTCAATCTGTTATAATGCATTCAATCTGTTGGATACATTAGATGCAAGACTACGTACAAAGTTGTGTTTTCTAGGGATAAAGGCAGCAAACGCCTCCTACATGCTTCCCAGGAAGCTGTCCTTGGGAACTGGGCAGAACTCGCCCAGAACAGCTTTGTTGTTTCGCCCAGAGCCTCGTCTTTTCTCTTTATCTGGTCAGCTTGGCTATCTCATGGCCAGAAGCAAGCCTTATTTTGCTTCCTAAGTGTTCCATTTTAACCCTAACATTGATTTTTTCCAACCCTTTCATTTGTTTTCACCATAACAAGGCTGCTCTCCTCAGAGCCCCTCCAAGGACACCAGCATGCACAGACAACAGTTCCATAAGTTGGTCACATTCAGATTGGGATGTAGCTCAGTGATTGGATGTTTACCCAGGATTGTGGAAGGCCTGGGCTCCACCTTTTGCACCACAAAACAAAGCAAAACAAAAACTTCAAACTTCCCAGGGGTCCCGCTCAAACTAAGGCACCAGCCAAGGACAATACAGGCGGTAAACTTTAAACCCCTACCCAGATCTAGCCAATGATCAGAACATTCTCCGCAGTTGAGTGGAGAGTGGGATATGACTTTCACACGAACCCTGGTGCCTCACATTTGACCATGTCCCCTGGAGGGGGGGACCTGGTGGCACTCAGAGGAAGGATAGCAGGTTACCAAGAAGAGACTTGATACCCTATGAGCATATACAGGGGGAGGTAATCCCCCTCAGGAACAGTCATAGGGGAGGGGAATAAGGGGAAAATAGGAGGGAGGGAAGAATGGGAGGATACAAGGGATGGGATAACCATTGAGATGTAACAAGAATAAATTAATTTAAAAAACTTCAAACTTACTTTTAGTTTATAAAATTCAGACTATGAAATAAGTTCATATTCACAACTTGAAGGAATAAGTTATGCATATTTCACATTAAATGAAAACTACTACTGGTGATTTTGTTATTTCCACCCAGTCATTTTCAATGTACATTACATACAGGTGTTTTGGCCAAAAAACTAATCTCAAAATACACGTGAAAACAGGGGTTAGTTAAGACGCTTTTGAAGAAGCAGAAAATAAAAGATTTGCTTTCCCAAATATGAGTCTTATTTATCTGTGCATGTGTTCATGTATGCATGCATGTTCATGTGTGTGAGAGAGTAGACGTGTGTGTGTGTGTGTGTGTGTGTGTGTGTGTGTGTGTGTGTGTGTGTGTGTATGCAGGGACTTTCACTGAACCTGGGGGCTCACCAAATGATTATGCTGGCTGGCCAATGACTTGAAAGATCCTCCTATCTCTTTCCATTCCCCACTTCCCATCACTAGAATTACATATGTGTACCACCTTGCCCAACTTCCTACATGCTCCTAACTCTGGACCTCATACCTGTACAGCAGGCATTCTATTTACTGAGCCATCTCCTCAGCTCAAGATATGAGACTTGTTGTAAAGCCACAGTATAATAATAAGCCACAAGACAGTATAACATTGGCAAAATTAAAAGAAGAGAAGGAACAAAATAGAATGGCTCCAACCAAATTCCTATAATGTGGACACTTGATACATCATGACAGATTTGGCACTGGAGCGAAATAGAGAGGAGATAGTATGCCATTTTAAGGTCAGTGATAGGACTGGAGAGAGGGATCAAATGTTAAAAGCACTGACTGCTCTTACAGAGGACCTGAGTTCAATTCCTAGCACCTAAGAATTGCCTATAGCCAGGCATGATTGTGTGTGTGTGTGTGTGTGTGTGTGTGTGTGTGTGTGTGTGTCTGCCTTTAATCCCAGCACTTGGGAGGCAGAGGTAGGCACATCCTTGAGTTTGAGGCCAGCCTGGTCTACAGAGTGAGTCCAGGACAGCCAGACCTACAAAAGAATTGCCTATAACTCCAGTTCCAGTGGGAGAATCTAACGCCCTCTCTGTCCTCCACGGATATCACAGTGTGCACAGACATACATACAGGTAAAACACCCATACACATAAGATAAAAATAAACATCAAAAAATTACACACAGTTGTGAATCACCATATGATTGCTCGGAATTCAACCTGAGTCCTTCGGGCACTGGGAATTGAACCTGGGTCCTTTGGAAGAGTAGCCAGTATTCTTTTAAAGAAAGAAAGGAAATGTTTACAATCACCGTTTTGTTGTTTGATTTCAGCTGGAGTTCTGTCTTGACAACATCAACCATGCATGGAGGTCAAGTAAACATGCTTGGCCTTCTTCTTAACTCTTGGGGGCTTTTCTTTTTTCTTTTCTTTCTTTCTTTCTTTTGGTATGTGGGAGTGAGAGGGAGAAAAGAAAAGAAAAAAGCTTATATCATCTCTCAGCTCATTTCTAAAAGTTTTATTTTAGATTTTTTTTTGTTTCACTGTGCCAGGATGGTTTTATTATTGAGTATTATATCACTTACAATTCTACAAATGATTACTTTTATGTACACGGATCAGGGCACTATGGATCAGGGAACTCCTTAAAGATAGTAAGAGACCCCTGAGAAACTATTCTATACAACAATACAGAGCAGAAAGTCTAATTTTGATTTAGGCATTGCAGTGACTTTTTTGCTAAATGATAATATATTTGATATGTTTTTTGGGTGCATTAAGCTGTTTTTAACATTTATTCATAATACTTATTCAGTACAAAGATTTATAATCCCAGCACTTGGGAGGCAGAGGCAGGTGGATCTCTTTGAGTTTGAGGCCAGCCTGGTCTATAAAACAAGTTTAGGACAGCTAAGGCTACAAAGAGAAACCTTGTCTGGAAAAAAATTCAGGTTGATATTTCCAATATTTTTAAAATATGTATTTGTTTGATTGTTACTTTTTTTTTTTTATGTGTATGGGTGTTTTATGTCTGCGCACTACATGGTACCTGGTGCCCTGGGAAGTCAGAAGAGGTTATTGTTCCACTGAAACTAGAAATGCAGACAGTTGTGAGCCACTACGTGGGTGTGGGAAATGAACCTGGGTCCTCTAGAAAAGCAGCCAGTGCTCTTTATCATTCAGCCATCTCTCCAGCCCTCTCCCTTCTTTCCTCCAAAAAGCTAATACGTAAAGCATACACGAAACAGAAAAGGCTAACAACCCACAGAGAGACTGGCTAATAATAGAAACAGGGAATGTAGTCATCATGCAAATTCTAATAGCTAAGCCATTGGAGCGATGGAAAAAGTTCAATAGTTACAATAAATAAAAATAAAATATGTGTTAGCAGGCTAGCAAAAACACCAAGTACCCAAACTTCTTTAGAAGTAACTTAGTAAAAATCTACAAAAATTCTATAGCTATCCTTAATTCAGCAATTTCACTTCTCGGTGTCTACTGTTAATTGGAAATAGATAAATCAGAATGCAATATGCAAGACGAAACAACACAGCATATTAGCGTGTGTGCTTGCATGTCTGTGTAAAGAATATATCCATTTGGTGGCAACTGTGTAGCCGGTCCACAAAAGGATACAAACAAGGTGGTTTTAGCGGTTGCCTTTTGCAAGGGAACCTGACTGGAAAAGGAAGGAGCCTTCTTCACACACTCTTTGTACCCTTTGAAGGTTTCCCTTCTGCAGATGCTATCTATCTTTTTAAAGTACTGAAGTCAGCTACATCTAGGATTTCTGCTTCACCGATAGTTCTACTACATCAAATACAACCAAATACAAGTAAGTCATGAAACATCGTGGTTTAAAAATAATAACCAGCAATTACTAAAAATTTCACATTCTGTATTATCCAGGAAAACCTCCACTATTACACTGTCAGATATCTGCAACAAGAAAGCATTAGTAGTAATCATTTTTGAAAATGTGTAGTTATGTAATCGTTGGCCTCAAGCAATAAGTACCTCAACCTCCAGTCCCCGTTCCCCCAACTGAGCTATTGGATGAAGTTTACAGTACATATTTTTTAAAAGTAAAATTAGTAACTACAAATGCTGTTTCAGTTTAATCTGCGCAAACATATTTATCCACAGCTCAAGAACAGTGTTTTGTTATTGTCCACTGCTACTGGAGAAGAGTAAGTTTTGAGCCACTGGTGGATTGTGTTTTCATGCTTTTTTGGTTCTTTTGGTTGCCCTTGATGCCACATAAGGTATGTCACAACATTTGAATAATGTCTTTCCTTTTCTAGACAGGGTTTCTCTTTGTGTAGCCTTGTCTGTCCTGGAACTCACTCTGTAGACCAGGCTGGCCTCGGACTCACAGGGATCTGCCTGCCTCTGTCTCCCGAGTGCTGGGATTAAAGGCGTGTGTCACTAGTCCTTGTCCTATACTTTGTTTCTACATGATAAACTGCTCTATATTGTATTGATAGACAGAAGTAGGCATTTCAAGGTAGTTTATAATAGAATGAAGTTTCTGGTCCACAGAGTAAGTAATTTCTGGACATTTTGTAGCAATATTTGTTCATCTGGGTCTGAGGAAAGACCAAGTTGTTGGGACCTCATCAAAGCACCATGAGACTAGGCTATGCACTCCTCAATGTACATGCCAATTCCAAACATGGAAGGAGATGCATTTACACTTGAACCCATGGAATTCACTCAGAATCCAAGGCGGATGGAAGTTTCTGTGTGTATGTTCATTTGCAGATGGTTCTGATGACAGTGACGACAAAAAGTATCCACTCTCGCTCTGAGGCAGAAGAATCCCACCAATAATATCAAACATAGTAAGGTAAATATCCCCAAAAGAAACCACACTTGATACTTGTAGATTGGTTCATCATCAAAAGTGGAACAAGGGCATTAGTTTCATGCATGCTCATTTTATAAAACTGCCAGTGTTCCATGGCCATCTCTGTATACATAACAATAGTTTTCCCAAAGAAGAAAACCTATGAAGAGCCAAAATAATTCCAGCTACCATGGCATCTATCTCAGCACAAATACTATACAAAATGCTCTAATGTTCTTAATTTCCTTTTCAGTAAACTTCTGAGTGCATTTTTTTAAATAGAGAGAACAATAATCCACAGGACACATTTCTGACAAAGGCAACTCCTTTGGTATTTTAATGGCATCACAAACTACTTTTTGAAGCCAGTAAAGAGTTGTGTGAAATGTTGAAGAGCCAAAGTTTTCTCCTGGCAATGGTGAAGCATAGGCTTTGAACTTTTTCAAACCTACTTTATTTGGGATTATGTAATGCTTATACCTCCCTTCCAATGAACCTACCCTAGATAGGAGACAAAAGAGGTTTCTCTCTAGGAATGTCTTGAAGTGTAGCAACGAAAAGCCAAATGATGGGAAGCAAGAACAAAGCCAAAAAGCCAAGCCTCTGGTTTGGGTCATGTATAATAGGATGTTTCAGTTGGCAAAGACCATGTCCCTGCAAGAGGCAGGTCCTCTTCTAGTGGACAAACATCATGCATTCTCTCACAAGTCTGTTTTCAGCAGACAAACACCACACACCCTCACATAAGTCTGTTTCACATCCCACACCTGGGATCAAAACAAAAACATATTTAGATCTACTACAGTGAAGGAAAAGGGTGTGTTAAATTGAACCCCACGTAAAGGACAAATGGTTTAGTGTAACTAAGAGCATCCTGTCTTAGACAGGTGCTCACTGTATTTTCCAGGTTCCTTCCATCACTCCCTTTTATTTTTATTGGAGATAACAGTAACCATAGGACTCAGCCATAATGCAGCAACTCTTATTCATGCTTCCACATAATCACTGATGCAGTGATGACCCAAAGTATAGTCTAGTTTCGCAAAGGTGTGTGTCTGACAGGCATGCTTCTCCATGACATCCATCCACATTGTATAATTTGGATAGAAACCCTGAAGAGGCCACTCCACACTGCTGCATGCGATAGGCAACAGGAGTTTGTGTAGACACTCAGAAAGGAGGCGTTGTGTACTTTCATGAAGTTCATGAAGAGAAGTTTATTATTTGACTTCCTGGGTGAAACATTAGTCTTCCATCAAAGAAGTCACTGGCAACCAGCACACTTTAGGTGCCTTGGCCACTCTCATCCTCCGCTCTTGTGTCTTTGGGCCATTGCACCAAGCACGAGCACTTAAAACAACAGCATAGAAGACAGAGGTGTCCAGAAGTATCTCGGGGCAGCCACTGGCCGTTTCTCTTCTGTATTGCTTTTCGGGGTGAGGAGGCCTAGGGCCCTGAAATTTTAGTGTGGTTTCCATATACTACAGTGGGGTGGAACTTTTCTCATTACACAATGTTTCATTTATGTTCTAGTATTTTTTCTTAAAATCTACTTTGTTCTTCTTTGTTTATTTAAAAAAGTACTTTATTCCTTAATAATTTTATATGTGTATATAATGTATTACTCTCACAAGCATCCATATATCCCTCTTTTATATCACTCCTACTCCATCTGGACCCCTTCCTCCCAGCATGTCTTTCTCCTATTTCCATGTTTGTCTAGCTTTGTTGTGGTTGTTTTTTGCAGATCTTCCCCTTCTCTTTTACTTTTAATTTATTATATATTTTTAATCTAAAATATGTTTTCAAGGAGCATATATTGGCTACGTCTTTTAATCCATTCTTGAAACTGCTGCCTCTTGGATAGCTTGTTTAATAGCATAGATGTTATTGTTTTAGAGATATGATCTCTGCCTGAAGCCCAAGCTGTCCTGTTTTAGCTTCCCAAGTGCTGCGATTCTAGGCATGTGCCACCACACCCAGCTTCAATGTCATTACTGGTGTAGTTAGATTCATGTCTGTCTTTTTCTTGTTTTCGATATGTACCAAGTCTGTCTCCTTTATTCCTGTATTATTCCTCTACTGATATTTTTACTTTAATTATAATTTAAATGCAACACTTTAGTTTTTAAGACTTCTTTATACTTCTGTTTTCTTATTGCTGCTATAGGCTTAGCACATTCACACTATCAAAATCATTTTTGGATATTTATTAAATTATTTACAGTAAAGTACAAATGATAGTCCTATATTGAACAATATCTCCTATGACTACAGATATAAAAAATATAGTTATACTGACAAATATCTATCTTTTGGACAATAAGAAAAGGCTACATACTGTATGGTTCTAATTATATAACACTGTAAAAAAAAAAAAAAAGGTAAAACTAGATACCACAAAAATGTCCATGGTTGCTAAGTGTTAGGAAAGAAGAATGAGTGAACCATAGAATGCAGAGGGGTTTTGAGAGCTATTGTGAATGGTGCTGTAATAACGGACATTTGTCACACAGAGTAAATTCTAATGTAGGCTGTGAGCGAGCTATGCGTCCACGCAGGCTCATCAGCTGTCCTAAGTGTTCTGCTCTGATGAAGGGTATGGGTAATGGGGGGGGCGTATATGGAAGGGAGCAGGGAATGTTTGAGAGTCATCTTTACTTTGTGTGCCATTCTTCTGTGACCCAAAACTGCTCTGAATGAAGCCAATTAAAATGTATTTTATCAAGGTTGCAGGTAGCAAAATTTGGCATAGTATGTGTGTGACCAGGCATTGGTCCCCAGCACTGAAAGAAGGTTGTTAAGTGCATTTCTTCCACATTTTATGAATGAATAAATGTCTGAGAAGGTATTGTAGCTATTGTGCATTCAGGTTCTTTTGGTTTTTTGGTTTGTTTTGGTTTGGTTTGGTTTGGTTGTTTGTTTGCTTGTTTGTCTGTTTGTTTTTTGAGACCGAGTCTCTCTGTTGCCTTCCTTGGCTGCCCAGAACTTGCTATGTAGACCAGGTTGGCCTTGAAATCTGACTGTCTCTGTCTTCCAAGTGCTGAGATTGAAGGTCTGTGTCATCATGCCTAGCCAGGTTCTTTTCATTTTGGTAGGAGTTGGTAGGTTAAATTTGGACCTGGTTATGTATACTGAGATGTCTCCATCCAAATCCAATGTCTTATTCCAAGCCTATGTCTTTCTCCATTATACCATTCTTATATAGGATCAAGTTAGGAACTATTGACTTCTCCCAAAACTATTGTTCCAATCCCAACAACTGAATGTAAGATTTAGTAAGCAGCCTAATTTTTTCAGTTATCATAGCTTCCTTCCTTTCCCCTACCTTTAAAGGTCCCTTTGTTACTATATTTGAGGACTCCTTCAGATCCAAATCTTGCTAAAAAGTCACCTTTCCCCTTGACCCCCAAAGTCACAATACCTGGGGGGTGGGGATAACTGCTCCTCTCCCACCCCTTGCTAGAAGTCAATCAGCACCTGCCTTCTACTCATCTCCCAGGATGAAGCTCAGAAGACGTTTTGACATCACACTTGGAAAGTTTCCTGACTCGGGATCAAGGGGATTAGATGAAGAAAGAAGACAAGCTAATGATTAAAGTGGGAGTCCGGGATACTGTTTCTTTGCTGCTATTCCTAGCAGTACTGTACTAGCATGTGATTGGCCCAATTTAACACTTGCCTTTCTATCTGTGAAGAGAGGAAAACCAATCTGTCTGGGCTCAGGAATTACTTGGAGGAAAGTGTTTCGGTTGATACCATAAGGGTGACTGACCAAAAAAGTCTGGGAATTTTTATAAATAAAAGAACCAGGATTCTGCTTGTAAACACCCTGCCACTTCACAGCATCATTTCTTTCTCTTTTTTTAGCCATAATTTTTTAAGGAACAGGTTTTTTTTTAATCGTTGTGTAAATACAAGCCTGGCTGGAGATGGGAGGAGAAGACGTTATAAGGGATTTGTAAGGTATACTTCTTCCTTAAAGTCTTTATACCCTGACTTAAGAGAAAAAAACAGTCACTGGGGAGGAGGTAGTACAGAAACAGACTAGTGACCATCCTAGCAACTCAGAGTGTACAATCCTTTTCATCAGGAGTGAGGCTGAGTTTTTTTTTTTTTTTTTTAATGAGAGGAATTACTGTGTGGCTAATAAACTGTGAAAACTGAGGACACTAGCTAGGCATGGTAGCACAAGCTTGTAAAGCCAGCACTTAAGAAGCAGAGGAAGCAGGGCTGTGAGTTCAAGGCCAGCCTGAGCAATATAAAATCTCTCTTTTTAAAAAGCGAGAATACTGAATAGCTTCCTCAAGAATAAAAGACAAAAGCTTGGTTTTCAAACACCCCTTTGATAGGTTGTTGTTTGAAAGAATGCCTCTGCTAAGTCAGGTGTGGGAGCACAGGCCTGAAAAATCCCAGCACTTGGGAAATTAAGGCAGGGCAAGAGAATTACAATTTGAGGCCAACCTGAGCTACATAGTGAGATCTTGTCAAAAGAAGAAAAGGAGAAAAAAAGAAAGAAAGAGAGAAAACATCAAAAGAGAAAAGAGCTGTTCTCAAGCCTCCTGGGATCTGTTCTTTAAAGACGTTAGCAGATTCCAGAAGCCTTATTTCCTTGACCTTCATTTCTATCACCAGTGTTGCTGCCTGTGTTAGAAAGAAATAGGACTCCGCTCCTTGGACAGTGTGCTGCATCTCAGCTGCCCTACAAGTTTAGATTGACCTTTCATCTAGTTAAGGCCCAGGAGTGGTTTGACTCCATCAAGGAAAAGTGATGAGAGATGTGCCTTACTCTCGGTGGGGCACTACATATCAAATTAGTAAAATAAAATTAGTAAAAAAAAAAAAAAGTAAAATAGGGATAGGGACCGCCTTCTAGTCCTAAATGTCCTGCTTTCCTGATGAACAATAATTTCATGTGATTTATTTGTTTGTACCCCAAACTAAAGAGCAAATATCATGGGAGTGATGATCCTGTCCTTTTTCATTCTCTACATTTAGTTTATAGATGGACAGGTTCATTACTTAACACATTACTTAAACTAGACTAGATTCTGGCAGGGTGTAGATGCAAAGTAGCAAATAAGTGAGGAATGACAGTGAAAAATAAATTTAGGTCTTTGTTGGGAAATGTGGAACCTTGTAGTAATTGCAGTGAGAAAGTGAGGGTGGGAATAGAACACCAACAATTGTTGAGCATGTCCTGAGTGCCTAGTACTTACTTTAACATGTATGAGTTAATTTCGCCTTCATGATTTCAGAGATGAGTACTATGATGATACATTCTATAGAAATAAAGAAGAATTGAGACTAAAGAGAATAGTTAAACATGCTCATGATGGCTCTCATGTGACCATCTTCCACTGGTTTTGCGTGTTTCTGAACAGCTTATGAGAAGTCATAGTGGTTGACACTGTTCCGGCGTACTTTGTCAAGTCTATGTGGATAGCGTTAGAAGATAGTTTCCCTCTGGAGGATTTATTTAGCTCAGTGTTGCTTTCCTGTAATACAACACCCAGTGTGTTCAGGCTGGGCAGTGCTGGCCCACGCCTGTAATCCCAGCACTCAGGGAGGCAGAGGCAGGTGGATCTCTGTGAGTTTGAGGCCAGCCTGGTCTACAGAGTGAGTCCCAGGACAGCCAAAGTTACACAGAGAAACCCCATCTTGAAAAAACAAGAAAGGAAGGAAGGAAAGAAGAAATCCAGTATGTTCAGATATTTCCTCCTTGAGTAACTTAAGGGCGAGGGATATTAATCAAAGACAATGTTTATATTCTGGCCAGTACCACTGCTATGAGAAAGAGTTCCTTATCTCTCAGGATATTAAGTTAGGAGTTTCATGTCTCTGCCGTCATCTGGGGAAATGTGACAAGCTACCTTGTTGGCATGCGAGTCCTATTAAGAAATCTCATCATCTTTACAACTCTTCTCTGTCACAAGGTGGAATGTAATAGAATTGCACCAGAAGCTCTTTCGCCCTGGAATTCACATACTTTTCCCATGGTGGTGTTGCTTCAGGGGTTTGGTGCTGCATCTGACGGCGCTCTACCCTGAGCTTTCCCTCGAACCTATGGGCCACTAGACCTGACACTAGTTTTGAACTCTGGGCAACGGGTGATCTCTTCTCTGAGAACAAGTTAAGGTGTCTGATATTTTTCCTGTCTAGTCATGCTTCTTTGTGGGGCTATGGTTCTTGTGAGAGTCGGGATTTTGCCAGGTGGAGTTATATGAAAGGGAAGAATCCCCAGAGGATACAACTGGAACCCCTTAGACACTTCAGAAATAAACAGCTAGCTTTAGCAGTTTGAGGGGTGCTGACCAAAGCGTACATTAAAAAACACTTAGAAGGCTTTGTTCATCTGTTCTGGGCCACCTGAGTAGTAGGATTGCAAGGTTATGTTTTCCCCACTGATTTCGAAGCCTTAAATTAGTCGGGCAAAGCAGTTTCAGGAACTCTTTCCGATCTCAGGTGTTCCAAGCATCCCCATTGTTCATTTAGGTCCCTTCCTCTGATTGTTTACAATCTCTTTTTCTCTCCAGTGATGCTGAGGTGGTAGACAATCCATTCTCTTTGTTCACTATAGCTAGAGAAACAGCTGCCATCCCGGGGCTGGAGAGAGAGGAAACAGGAGACCGTGGAGAAACGAGGCCATTTGCATTTATCATGTTCCCTAAGGACTGTTCCAGCAGACGGCCTGGTGATTTGTTTAGAATTTTCATCACAATGATTGCATGCCACCCTCCCAACAGCCCTCTGAGGACACCACCGAGGCCTGAAGAGATTAAGTGAGTGGGCCAACATTACACACAGTTAGAGCAGCCCTGTGGTAGAATTCCTTTCTCTACCCTGGATGTTGGCAATTCAGAGGGGAGTTCCAAGGAGGTGGAGGACAAGAGCCTAAAGGACAAATTCTTTGCCTCTGACAAAATCTGGCCATGCTGTCCAGAAGACAGAAACCCAGGGACGAAGAGCAAGATGAACCAATTCTCTTCCATGCCATGCTTCCTTACAGAAAAGTGGGGTCAAAGGGACCCTGGGGTTGTAGAAGGACTGGTGTACTGCAAAAATGCAGAGATTAGGGAGGCTTTCCTAGCCTTGAACTCCTCAGCAGCCATTGACACCGCATGCAGAGGATAATTGGGTCGTTAGGGAAATCAGTTCTCTAGGCTGGGTTCTGCTTGAGTTGAAGCCAAAGGTGGTGGGAATAAATAAGTTCAGAGAGGGAAGAAGGTTTCCTTCACTCTAAAAGAATCATGGAGGACAGAGACAAGAAAGGTGGGTCCTTGGGTCACAAGCATGTACACCAGTGGTTCTCAGCCTTCCTAACTTTTAAATCCAGTTCCTCATGGTTGTGGCAACCCCAACCATAACATTATTTTCATTGCTACTTCACAGCTGTAGTCTTGTTACTTTATGAACCATAATGAAAATTCTCGGTGTTTTCTGATGATCTTAGGTGACCCCTGTGAAAGGGTTATTCAACCCTCAAAAGGTTTCTACCCACAGGCTGAGGACTACTGATCTGTACAGTAAGGAGGGTCTTGAGCTAGTTGGCTCCGGGTTCCTTATCTTGACTTGTGTGCCTGTCTGAAGATGCAAGAAAAAAGAAAATTGCTTATTTCTGCCATGCCAACTCCTCTGGTGGGCAGTAACATGTCATTAGAAATACTTTTATTTTTCATGGTCTGAGAATTCGGAATTCTGTAAGGGCAGGGGATGAACTCAGTGGTAGAGTGTTTACCTAGGAAGCACAAGGCCCTGGGTTCAGTTCCCAATACACACACACACACACACACACACACACACATACACACACACAGAGAGACAGACAGACAGACAGACAGACAGACAGACAGAAAAAGACACAGAGAGACAGGGACAGAGAGAGAAACACAGCACAAAAAGCCCAAAACAAACAGAAGCTAGGAATTCTTTAAGAACTGGTAACTTCATGGAGAGTGCAGTAATTTAATACTTTTTTCATAGATAACAGAGGTTCTCTTAGGATACCACAAAGAAAAGAAAAGTTATGGGGGAGCATACATATATCTTAGGAAGCCACCAGAGATCCCAAACTATCCCTAGGCAGAATGATGCCGTTTTCCACACATGTGTGTGTCAGGCTAGTATTCTACCAACTGAATTATATTCTCAGCCCCTCTTTCTCTCACATGTAACATTCCTGTTTCCTTCTTTTATTTTTCTCTTCTCTCCATTGACTGGAAAAACTCATAATGGATAGAAATAATTCCACAAGGTTTTACTCTGATTCTCTTAGCTTGCTACTATCTGTCCAATTGAGTATGGTCTTCTGTGTATCTTTATCTGTTATCCAGTTGTGTGGCTAATTCCTGACATAGTCAGGTTCTGTCACCAAATATATATATATATATATATATATATATATATATATATATATATATATATATATGCATACATATATATATACATACATACATATATATGTGTGTGTGTATTACCTATATATGTCTATAACAGAAAGCATATATGTAACTGTCAAATGTTAACCATTTATAGATAATGGGTATTTGTCACCATTTGCTTTAAATGTGTAGCATTTTCCAAGAAAATATTGAAGCCAATGTCTACAACTAGTTGGATTTGCCTTCCTGAGCAGGTGGAAGTACTGGACATGGTATCATAACTGACAGATCTAGTATAGAAGACTTCCCTCTGGAGGCTCAAGTCAGCCCTAGGCAAAACTAACCAAGTAGAAAGTCAACTGAACAGGAAAGAGTCAAAAACAGTTATTTATGTGGAGTAAGCACCTCTGTGTGCCAATGTTTCCCAACGCATGCTACATGACCCTCTGCATCACATTCATCTTAGGATTTATTAAGCCTTCAGGTTTCTGTGCCTATACCTCAGACCTACAGAATTTGGGGCCTGGGGTTGGGGAAGCAGCATTGTTTAACATGCTCTTCACTTATTTTTGTGCGCTCTGAAGTTGAGACTCATCTGTTTTCTTTGAGTTATCGCCTATCTCTAGAAAGTCCTTTCCCCATTTTCTACTCAATAGGTAGAAGCTTGTTCCAACCCTAGAGGCTTTTCTTGATTTCCTGTTTCCTTAACTCCAATACTAGGATGCTGGGGGTATATCATGTAAAATCCAGGTACCTGTTGGGATATGAGAAGGTGCACATTAGGTGAAGTGGGGGAGGTATTAATATTTAGTCCCAAACTGTTATTTGGAAAATATGTTACAAATTGAAAGTAACCTTGATAAATACCAACATACCTTTCATCTGTAAATTGTTAACATTTGAAATTTGTGTGTGTGCATTCTTTTATAAACGTATACAGTAATGCATATATGCTACAGCATTATAGAATTGCAATCATAGAATTCACAATTAAATACTCTTAATATCCCCTAAGAATAAGAGAATCCTTCCCTTATTTTGCATAGCCAGATAGGATTATCATATCCATGAAAGTCAACATTTCAATAGACTAAAATAATATCAATTCAATATTCTAAAATTCCTCCAAACTGTTCTAGTCGTTTATGTTGACAGGATTCATTCAAGAGCCATGGATTTCATTTCCTTGTCCTTTTAAGTCTTCTTTAATCTAGACTCTGAAAAAAGATTCTTTTTTTTCTCCTCTATTAATACTAATATTTTTGGAAAGTCCAGAAAAAGGGTCTCATAAACCATCTGTATTTTTGATGTTTTCCTCATGATCACATTCAGATTAATGTTTAGAGCAAAGATCCTACAGAATTAATGTTATCTGATGCCCTGCTTGTGTTGGCTCAGTTTATGTCAATTGGACACAGGCTAGAGTTAACTGAAAGGAGGGAACCTCAATTGAGAAAATCCCTCCATAAGATCCAGATCTAGGACATTTTATTAATTAATGATTGATGGGGGAGGTCCCAGCCCATTGTGGATGGTGCCACCCCTGGAGTGGTGGTCCTCGGTTCTATGAGAAAGCAAGCTGGCTGAGCAAGTCATGAGAAAAAAGCCAGTAAGCAGTGTCCCTCTAGGGGCCTCTGTATTAACTCCTACATCCAGGTTCCTGGCCTGTTTGATTTCCTGTCCTGACTTCCTTCATTGATGAACAGCGATGTGGAAGTGTAAGCCAAATAATCCCTTTCCTCCCCAGCTTGCTTTTGTCCATTGTGTTTCATCATAGCAATAGTAACCAGAACTAAGACACCTACATCAGCAAGATGTTCATCTGGCATTTACAATGACTCTGTTTTTAGCTATGGTGAATTTGATGACTTAGCTAAGATGCATATTTTCAGAAAGTCTTCGCTGTAAAGGTGTATTTTCTTTGAAAACAACAAGTAATCTTTGGAGTAATACTTAGAGACTGAAATATAAATTTGCTCTAAAAAGAAAAGCAAAGCACTGTAAACTGAAAACAGGTTTGCCCTGAAGGTTTTCACTGATAATTTTAGAATCCATGGATCCAATTGCTGTATTGATAATAATAAACAGAGGGGGGGAGGGATGGATGGATGGGAGGCAGACAAACAGGCACACAGACAAACAGACAGATACACAGAACAGAGGGGAAACTGTTCAGGCATTGTAGCACTTTCAATAATCTTATAATTCGGGAGACAGAGGCAGGAGGATCATAGCAAGCCCATCTTCAAAAGGGTTGAGAATATAGCTTAGAGGCAGAGCACTTTACAGCATACACAATGCCCTGGATTTGATGTCCAGCACTGAAAAAAAAAAGTGGATACTATATTAAAGCCCAGTTTTAATTCTAGAATCCATGTTTACATAGTACAGTATACTCCTTCATAAAGAAGTCTGCCTGACTTCAAAAAACTCTTGCCAGTTCCTTTTCAAGAGTGCTAGGTTCACAACAGTCCTGAGAATGAGGTAGCAGGGACACTGGGCTTTCAAGGGGGCTTGACAGATGATGCCACTGAGAAATCAATTGACATTCTTGTGGTCTTACAGCAAATGAATAACTGAACACGGCTGCTGATGGAGAGACCTTTAGATCTTGCTTATGAGTCTGACTTTGATTTAAGAGGCAGCTGAGAGCCCCTGTGATTTCTGACGAGTGCCTTGCTGCATCTAGAGTGAGTGAGTTCATGTTGGATGGATGTCACTGCCCTCGGTGTGGTGAAATGCAGCTGCTTGGTTATAAACAGGTTTGCAGGATTTTGTCAGAAAGCCCAGTGTTGCCTAACTGCCCCTTCTATTCCTGGCATGTTTGACTGGCTCTCCTTAGGCTCACAGCTCTCTCTCTCTCTCTCCTCTCTCTTGCCTGTTAAAGGAAAAACTTTCCTCTTAAAATACAACTACTTTCAGGAGATCTCTCACACTCACCCTCCACCCTCTGTAGACAGGAAAGAAGCCTTGCAATGTATGCCAGATGAGTGTGGTTCACAGCTTCCTTCATAGTCTGCCAATTCCTGCTTGAGAATGCACAGAAAACTTAGCAGTGGAACACATACAAATACAGATGTACACACATAGACACTAGCACATACATAAACACAAATATATATCAACTCACGTACAAACACACACATACACACAAATAAGTACCAAAACATACAAATGCACATACACACACAAATACACCAACACACATACATACAAATATGAACCAGCACACACACACATACACAAATGCACACAAACTCACATATATACCAGCACACACACACAAATTATGCAAACACATTCATACAAATATACAGCTACATATATACACACAGAAACATATGCAGAAACACACACACACACACACATACACACACATACACACACACATACACTCCAAAGATTCTTCTGCCACAAAGGGCTATATGTAATATGGGGCTTCACTGGACATTTAATTGCCGGGCCACCCATTTCTTTGTGACAGAGGTGTCAGGGAAGCATGTCTGCACCTGTCTGCAATGTCTCCCTTACAGCTGGACACAGACACAGACACACACATATAGAACAGCATTCCAATTTTAGCATATGTACTGTTGAATAAAGTGTGTGTACATATAAAGTATCATCCAAGTTTAGCATATGTCCCAATAAAGCAGCAAGCGTCAGATGTGGACACAGCACATTTCAAGGTTAGGCAAGTTCTAAGAGGTCACACAGCAAAGCCCTTCTCTGATGGAGAATGTTCAGGGCACTTCTGTCCTATGACACTCAATTTTGACCAGCTTCACTGGCAAGTTGCCTACTAACCTGCAGAGGCAACTGATCTCTCTGAGTAGATTTGTTTAACAAAAATCTTCCAAAAACTAAACTGTTACCCCTGCACCTTTTCACCTTTAGAGCCTATTGCCTTCCTTTGGCATCACTCAGCACAAGGGATGTGCTCTCCCACATAGAAACTAAAACTTCTGGCATTGGTGCCCAGCAAGGACTCTGAAACGACTTCTTCCCTGTGCATTTCTGAATTTCATTTGCACAGTCAGTGCTGCCCCACTAACACTGCACCACTCCACCTTGCTCATGAAGCAAGCAAAAGTTGCTGGGAAGCAGGGCCACTGTGGGGCCACCGCAGTGCCATCATTCTGGTTGCCAAAAGCCATTTGAGGCAGCAGGTAAGTAAGCAGTTACAGAGGCACATAGGGTTCCTGAGAGGTACCAGCCTAGCTAAGGCAGAAATAGGCTCTAACTTAATAATCTGCTCATCGCACACAGTAAGAGACACCCTGACTTATTCAAAGACACCGTGGGTGGTGCAGAGGATGAATAAGCATGATTCACTGCCACTCTGGCACCCGGGGCACGAAGAATAATAAAACCCAAAGAATTGTAGCTGCCTGAGTAGTAAATTAAGAGGTCCAGGGCTCAGCTAGACTCTAGACATCAATGTTACCATGGCAATAAAGGGCTCCGGCGTTCAGCAGCTATTACAGAGCAGGCATCTAATAGGCTAGTCTATGTCACAGCCAAAGCCCAAGGGGCTAGCAAAGAAGACCAATTAGCATATCCATTCATTACAGGCCTCTGCACACTTCTTCTCTTAATTCCAATTAGTTGTTTGTTTGAACCAACATCTCTTGCCTGTATTATACTCATTAGTGCCTTTTAGTGAGTAGAAATAGGATTGAATTTCCACAAGGACTTCACAATTTCCCAAGCCTTCATTTTTTTCCCCTAGGGGTCTAGTCTTATATAGTCACAAACCCATGGCCTTCAGTCCCTCGAAATGAAAGCATCTCTTACTTTACAACTGTACTCGACAGACGGAAACTGCTTTGGAATGTGATGTGCTAAGGGATCTTCCTGGAACCCAGTGAAATAGGGATCTGGGGCCATAATCTGGACCATTTAGGTCAAGGAAATCCTCTGATCATAGCCAGTGAGCCTGCTGGCTATGCCTGCTGGCCATTATTCCGGAGGGGGGGCGGCATTGGACACCAGGAACCAGGCTGACACCATCAAAGTCAGGCAGTAGCTATTCCAGTCTGAAGAACTGCCCTTCAAGGTCTGGCCTGAAGCCTGCCTTTTCTGGAAACCCTCCCTTAATCATCATAGCCACAAGTGAAATCTCTCTCTTCCATTCCCTTCGAGAAGGACACCCTTTGTTAAGAAGTGTTTATGGGCAGCCTCCGGCCCTTATTTGACCTATCACTCCTTTTCTCAAATGACTTATCTCTGGAAGAGGAGCCAGTGTTCTTAACCACTGAGCCATCTCTTAAATTCTGACAGTGCCTCTTTTAACTAGTGTGGATACACAAGGATTTGAGGGGGGGCGAGGTTAATATCGTACAGGATATGGCTTTGTTTTCCCCATCCAGCAGCTGGCACTCCAGAAGGCAGTCTGAACAGTAGTCAACACACACTGCAAGTATACTAAGTATATACGAATTTAATCACCCAGAATGCCCTGGGATAAAAGACTCTGGAGAATGCAATATTTTATTACTTGAAGTCTTGTCGCTCTAAGTCTTCATTTGTCCCCCTACTCTTGATTCTTGAAATGAAACTAAAATTATCATATTCTCTTTTGTTAAGGTGTATTTTATTGTCTGTGTGTGCTCGCACCAAGTGCATGCGGGTATCCATGGAGGCTGGTCAGAAGAGGGCATTGTCCTACCTGGAGCTGTAGTTACAGATACCTCCAAGCAACCTGACGTGGACACTGGGAACTGAACTTGGGTTCCCCCAGGAAGATAGTACCAGTTAATGAATCCTGTATTTAGTTTTGAGGCCTCCTTGGGCCTCAGATTTCTCATAATCAACACCAGGGATAACACGAGGTACTGGAGTGGAGAAAGAATGAGAAATAGAGGCAGAAATCTGCCCGGTTCAAATCCTTCCCTGAAATATATCTTAATTTGATTGAAACCCACAGAGAGTAATGGATTTCTCTTCTTTTTTTTTCTAAATGGCTTCTTTCTCTTAAAAAAAAAATGGGGACAAGTGTGTCTTGGGGGAGGCTCTGTTAAGGAAGAGTCCTGATAAGTGGCATTAAAGTAAATGAAGTCTTTATTTAACCATAACTAAAACCATTGTCATCAGAATAGCATAGGCTCAGAATTATGATTAATTCTGCCTAAGTGATTGGGCTGTTTGCCTTGATTATGCCAAGGACCTTAGAGTTTTTTTTTTTTTCAATATTTTCAGCCACCTGGATAAAATGGAAGAGGGCAGTGGCTTTTAAAGGAAGGATCACAGACTCCATCTAGACCCTAGAGAGGTGAACCAAACAGACCCACCGTGCTATCCAGTGTTCTTAGCAGCTTCTACTCGTTTTCTTTTGCTGGATCCCATCTTGGCTGCAGGAGTTATATATGTCTGAGAAACTGACACTGCAAAGTTCTGGCTTGTTCCCTGCCCTGATGCTAAGGGATAAATATAGATCTCAACCACTACAGAAATTTGGCCGGGATTCCAAGGGTGTGTGTATGAGGGGCAGTGACCGATGGGGCCACTGCGACACGTGGCCTAGAAAAAGGCTTCTTTATATCCAAGACCCTCTTTCCAATAGGGAGGCTTAAGGCAGGAGCTTTGCATCTAAAATTTAACAGGCATCATACACACTTTTCAGGAGTTCATGGACTGATCCAGTAAGGAATATTTTATAGGTGGCTTAGAGAGTGTGGGGAGAAGAGGGTAGGGAGAGCAAAGAGAATCTTCCCTGACACCCTAGATCCTTTCGCATGAGATCAGCCTCACGAAAAAAGCAAGTTATTCTTGGCCATCTCCCCTCACCCTAACTCCCACCCGCGCCCCGCCCCCTTGCACACACATTGCTATCCAACTTTCAATGGAGAAGAATAAGACTTAAGATTTCCATGGAGCCCATCGTGTCTCAGGTGCTGGAGGAGGGCAAGGGGTGGAAAGGCACGTGGAGGGGGCGGTGAATTGCTCATCCTCGTGACCCATAGTCTCTCCCCCTCCCTGTTATGATGAGCTTGCTTTTCCAAAAGGGCTTTCCTTTGATTCCGGGAAAGGGCCAACCAATGAGAGAGGAGCATGCTAGATTATTTTGGGGAAGGGCTCGTGCCAGCAAGGTTCACTTTTAGTAGGCGCCAAGTGTCCCCAGCAACCAGTGTCTCCTGGACCAGCAGAAACTCCAGAACTCTGCCCACCCGCCTGCTTCTGCGGCACCTTGGCCCACTGAACAGCCATGAGAAGGCAGCTCCGCTCCAGAAGGGCTCCGGCCTTTCCTTACGGTTATCGCTACAGACTTGTGAGTCTTGGGGAGCAGAATCTTTTATTGCCTTTTTTTAATTGGTTGGGTTGGATGCTGTGTAGATCTTGGATTATGGCTGCCTTGCCTTGGGATAAACAGGAATAAACGAAGCTTAGGAAATCCCAGACTTTGGAGGAAGAGCAGTGACTCCCAGGCCCCCAGTGCACCCTAAATTACTCAACAGAAGGAGGGTTTCTCTCTTTGTGGGGGAACAGAAGTAAAGGAATGGGAAGATACCGGGGAATTGGGAGCCCTTTCAAGCTTTATCTTAGGAATCTAGAATCTAGGCAGACCTTTAGAGCCTGGGAGTAGAGGTTTCATTGCAAGAAATTCGACCAGGAAAAAAAGGGAATGAGAAGAGGAAACGAAAGGCGCTGCCTGTCCAGCTGTCTCCGTCCCTTTGGGTGGTGGCGTTTACGAACCAGCTGCTCTTTTTCTAAGGCATAAATTTCAAACTCTAGTTAAAATTACAGAATTTGTGATAGGAACCAGAAGGAGACCTAGACATCATCTCTCCAGAAGCCCTCGTTATGTTGAAGGGGGCTGCTGGGTAGCAGAGTGCCAGACTGACTTGTAAGCTAGTGGGGAGCCCAACATGTGGATGTGCATCTTGTTTCTAACTTGTGCTCTTTCCACTGTGTTTGTGGTGTGGAACCTCTCGAAGCTCCGATCCACCGTCACCCATGTCACCACTTTGTCTACCCCCTCACCTCACCAAACATATACATACACACGCACACACACTTTCTGTATCACTGTTTACTGGCAGGTTCCTTTACACATGCTTTTACGGCAAACATATCTTTACATTTACTTAGCTCTAAATCGTAAGTGTACATAGACAACACTCTCAGGAGGGGTTTTCTGCATCGTTCTTCAGATGGTAATTAGATGATTCCCAAAGGAAGCAAACCATAAACCATTTTTTCTTTGCATACGGTCACTTAGACGCCTGAGAAATTAAGGGAAAGTTGTCAACAGCAAGCAGGAAAAAAACTCCATAATTATTCTATGCTCATGTAAACTACTAAGGGAATTTCTTAGCACTCTTAGAATGTTTCTTTTGATACCTGCAGTTTTTTCCCTCTCTCAAGACAAGTCACAGTCTATGAAGTATATATAGCCAGACCTTATTTGGCTTCTTTTCTACGTTAAATTGTGAAAATTGTTGTGTGTAATTTCAACTATTCGTCCAGAAGTTTCCATTTTAAGGGCCACAGGAGATTTTGCTCTTTATAATATCTGATCAAGTTAAAAATAAATCATTTGACGCAATTGTATGTGTAATTTTTTTCCTTTTAAATTAACCAGCCATTCAGATGTTTGCGTGATGTTACTCCGTGCAAGATACAAATTTATCCTTTGGGTCATACTGCTTATTTGTATGTTTGTTTATATATTTAGATTGCTCAAAATGGAGCTACCTTGTGTCCTTCAGACTTCCCTTTTAGGGCAACAAGAGGGCCCTAGCACACACCCACTACCATATCTGAGCATGCTCACACTCACTATCACATGAGGGAGGTGCCACTTTAGGAAACTGACAGAAACAGAACCTTGGCAATGAACGTCCTCATCCCCAAAGCATTTCCTACTGGAGTGTTAAATAATTGCATGGAAGTGCCTTTTCCACAGGACTCCATTAACAGGCAGCCTTTGGGGGAAAGCCTGTGTTGCACAGTGTGACATTTTCCTATCCCTGGAAGCAGGGAAGAGGAAAGAAGCTATCTGAGCTTCCAGAAATAAGGCTCAGGTGGTAGGACTCCGTGAGGGGAAAATAAGCTCCAAGAAGATTAATTCTTCCTGGGAGGATAAGACTTAAATGGCAGCCATTTTAATAAGATTACTGGGAGAGCACATATCTACAAATAAGATAAGGCGGAGGCCATGGCCAGCTGCTTCCTCTGTAGAGCAGATGTAGAAGGCAAGCACGGGCAAAAATAAAAAATAAAATAAAATAAAAAAAGGAACTCATTCCAGAAATATAAAGGGATTTGAAACCCTTCCTGATGAAATGTCACATTTCAAAATCTGTGAGAATTTGGTGTCTGGGTTTTCAAGGGATCGTGAGGACTGGCAAATCTGGTATGTATGACTTCTAAGGTCAAGGGTGGCAAAATCCAGAGTTTATCCCTCCAGAACCCAGGCAAGTGGCACCGATAATACCCACTGAGCACCTCGCTGTGGGCTTCATGTCATGGATAGAGCACAGAGCATTAGAACAGACAGACCTTTCACCTGTGTGTTCAAAACTGGTTTGGGAGGTAAATGTATACATAAGTTCACACACAAGTGAAAGACTTAAGAACCGTGCATTAATTCATTTAGCATTGAATAATAGGCAAGGTTGATTCTCCTAAGCCTTATGCTGTGAATCCATGTCAAAGTCGGAAATCCTTGATTATAAGCACCTACATTTTGGGAACACAGACTCTAAGACATTATCATGTTCATAAATCTGCTAAGCCACTTCTAGCCACTTGTGTTCAATGGGATGAAGGAGAAACTGTGCAGTGTATCAAGAGACACAAGTTCCGAGACTGTCAACACTGTCATGGATTTGCTGTGTGGCTTTGGCCAGATCCTCTCCCCTCTCTGGAGCTCAGTTGGACAATCATATTTTGGAAGCCCCCGTAAGTTCTGATATGGTATGTGATATGGAGCGGTATGTTTGAACAAATTGGAAAACAATTCGAGGGCGCTGTAAGCAAGAGCTGGAGAGTTCCGGGCAGACTAAGTGCAGAGAGCACAGATTTGTCACTCTGTAACACTTTTACTGATTCCGAGAACCACCCAGTTTGCTCAACTCTCTGCGAAAGGCAGCATGGGTAACTGAGTGCCCTCTAAGTGGCCTTTGAGGAATGGGGCAGGAAGGGGGCAGCACAGAGTCTACGGCCTCTAGCGGTTGACACATCCAAACCCAACAGGTGCACCAGCCTTGACACTCTTGGACTTGGAGAGCACAGAGAAGGGAGGGTGGCCTGATTTTCTGCTGTTGCAGTGAATCTTGGCAAACCCCCAACGAATGATGGTACAAGTGTCCAGCCTTTACCTCTGAGGCATTTGAAATTCCACTGACGACGCCCTGGTTGTTTTGTTTTGTTTTTCTTTTTTCTTTTTTCTTTTTTCTTCTTCTTCTTTTTTTTTTCAGTCTTTCTTCTTCTCGTTCTGTTTTGTTTAGCTTTCTTAAAACAATTCAAAGATTACTGTTTCAAATCTCCAGTGCTGGCTGTAATAAATCAACAAATGTATGCTGAATACTTACTTTGTGCCCAACTTTTGTTTTCATATTTTTATTTAATTTTTAAAATTAAAATATAACTACATCCTTCCCCCCACTTCCTTTTCCTCCCTCGAACTCCTCCTATTTGCCTCTCCTTTTACTCCATTTCAAACTCATTTAGTGTTACTTATATGTGTATGACTTTAGGGCTGATCACTTGGCTTTGAATAGTCAGTTATGGTGTGCCCAACTTTTAAACTAAGCTACAGGGGCAAGCAAAGGAAATATCTGTTGAGATCTCATCCCTCAGGGGGGTCTGTCTATTTCGCTTAAGGCAGGAAGCAGGAAATGAGTCCTTGTTTGTGTTGGGAAGGAAGTGGAAGTTTTGAGGAGGGGGTACAGCAGTTGGCCTATCCTCTTGATATCTGTCCGAGCCTATTTTTAGGCACAACTTAGGATGGTGAGGTCAAGCAGCTGAAAGTGTACAGAGTGTTAGGACAAAGCTGGCTCAGGCTGGGCCGTTGCCATCGGAGACATAAATGTCTAAAACGACTCAGCCCTTCAGTGTGAGCTCAGCTCAGTCCTGATAGGTCAAAGATAATTGGAAGTTCAAGGCCCTGGACAGAGCTGGGCTATGAGATGTCCTAGAGGGAGAACCTAAATACCAGACATTGAAAGTAAAATTTAGCACCACAGTGGGAATAATAGTGACTCAATGTGAGACATAGAAAGGATGCTTCTTCCAAAAGAGTGGAGAAAGCAAATCCACCTCTTGCGACAATGGGTATTTTTCTGGGGATGTAGAAATTTGAAACACCTTCAAATATTGAGTTGTTTCCATTTATTTTTGGCTGGTGAGACATGCCATGGGGATTTTTTTTCACAGAGAGGTTTGTGTTTTGTCACCGTCTAGGATGATCAGGATGAAGTGAATCACAACTACTTAGCAGATGAAGAGGAAGAAGCGGAAGAAGAGGCTCAGGTGATGCTGGCTCCTGGTCTGGGGGAAGAGGAAGAAGAGGAGGAAGGAAAAGAGGAGGAGGAGGAGGAAGAAAGGGAGGAAGAAGAAGGTCAGGGCCAGCCAACAGGCAGTGCCTGGTGGCAGAAATTGCAGATCATGAATGAATACCTGCGGGACCCGGAGAAAAGGATGTCTCTGGCCCGAACAGGTCAGAGTCGGAGTAAGTCCCATTCGTCCCAATGCCCCAGTCTGGTGTATTTGGCTTTTGATGTGGTATCCAGAGCTCGTTGGCCATACACTGGATGGGTTTGTTATAGATGTCTCTTAATATTTCACAGAAAGACACAATCGTCCTTGGGCCGTGGATACATCAGATTCATCAGAAAAGGCAGTAAATAGATGCACACGAGTGAATGTGTGCTGCAATCTACTAGTCTCAATATGCAGTGTAAAATAACACCGAGCCTGGGTTGAAAAAACACAGGCTTTCTTTCATGCCCACGTCATGTCACTTTCTATGCATGTGACAATGGGCTCATCAATCTCCCCACACGGAAAGGGGGGTAGGGGATTTGGCTCTGCCTCTGTAACAGAATCATCATAAGACTCCAAGACAGGCTGAAAAGCGTGAGGTTGAAAGGAAACTGTGTAAGACTATTTCTAGGATACAAGGCCAAGGCCCTGTTAACATGACCAGGGGGCTATAAAGCCTTATCAGTTCACTTACCCATGTTAGAGAAGGAGAGCCCAGAAGCCTGTCCTGCCCTCAGCTTCTCAGTGCTTTCTGTCTCCATGGTAGACACAGAAGAATTACTTTTAAAGAGATCATTGCTAGGGACCAAAGTTGAGTTTCCTCACTGTTTGATCCATGATAGAATGTCATATCTTAGTTCTTTTTCTTTGTATCACGTGGTGCCACCATTTTTACTTCACAAATTGTCCAGAACGCCTTTCCCAGGGTTCTACTCATGCCTTAAACCATGACTGCGAGCCTTCTCCTCAGAAGATGCTGTGGGTAGTAAAAATTCATACCTGCTGTATCTCGCAGAGCCCAGAAAGAAAAGAAAAGAAAGCAGCTGCTGATTCCTAACTCAATTAACCCACAGGAGGAAATGAAAAGCAGCCAATGCCATGGATGTAGTACTAGTCCCCTGCCGCCATGGGTCTAGGTTGTTGACGTTAATGGCCATTCCTTCCAAAGGCCCTTTTGGCTAAGAATTGGCAGTTTTGTACCCAATGCTGCTAACTGAGCTCAGTTTGCCTGAAGCGACCAGCTCTATTTCTTGGAATTCGTAATAGCAGGTGTGAGGCTCTAAAAAACACCCAACTCCCATTGCTCCTCCTCGTTTCTCAGCCCCACCCATGCCCATCCCTGGAACTGGAACGAATGGACCATTTAAGGGACATTCCAATGTTCTGGAAGCTGCAGACAAATGCTGGGCACTCACTTGGAGCTCCAGACGGAGCACAGCTGTTTTTTCCTTGCCTAAAGAGGACTGGAAAAACAGGCCTTATGAAATGCAAGTACGATTCTGTTGGGGGGGGGGTCTACTTTAACCCTTAAATAGCCACTGATGCTTCACCAGATACTGTCCATCTAAATTGCTCTGGTGGATGACAAGCAGAAAGATGCAAGTACTTGGGGAAGACAGAGCCACAGAGATGCTTCATTGTAGGCTGCAGCCAGACCAATGGTTCAAAGGGCTTAGGCTAGCCCAGCAATTCAGACACCTGTGAGACTGCCCCAGGGTAAAGGGCAAATGTCCAAATGACACCCACATCATGATGTGTGACCATTGCTGCCTTCTCTTCTGACAGCGAGATGACCACTTGAGCATTTCCTAATCCTGCTCCAATCTGGACATCAGCATGTTCCATCCAGTTGCCCAGCCTGTTAGTACAGTCTGGTCTTTTTCTTTGGTAGATAGGCAACACCAAGTTTTAGGAACTATATGTTATCTTAGTCAACACTGACAAAAATCATATGAGGTCATAGTAGTATTATCCCCTTGTACAAATGCAGAAAGTGGGGCTGAGAGAGGGCCACACAGTAACTAAATGTCAGTCCTGGGATGCAAATACAAGAGGTCATTCTCTTGTCAGCATTCTTCACTTTCTTCATGAATTTGAACAGTGAACAAGCCCCATACCCATTTGTAAAGTCTTGGGAGACTGACTGCCTAGTTGGGTGAAGAGTTTCAAGTGTGAGCACTTAGTGGTCTGTCCTTCAGTGCAGAAGCCTAGAGGAGGGCACCAGGGGAAATGATCCACTGGACCAGGAAGGATTAGAGAGATTGTTATGTTTACATGGGGGGAGAGACTAGGCTATCACACTCTCAAGCTCACCTTTTTCCCATGTGGGGCCAAGGGGACTCATTACTAATGCCATGATCTTATCAACAGCTTTCTGGCCCACACATCTTAAGGAAGGAAGAAAGAAAATAGTGCCAAGGGAATCAACCTGTGTTCCATTGATTCCCCTTCGTGCATGAAACTGGATCTCTTGGGCCCCTAGGATAGCTCTGGACTGTTGCTGGGCTGGGAATGGGAGTGGAGAAATGGAGGCAGAAACACACGACACACCCCTTTAGGATATCTAGTTAGCAACAGGCAAGACCCACAGGCACACATCCATGTTCCGGTTCCACTTTAGTCCATCTCACACAAACATAAAGGGTCAGTTCCATTTCCAGCTAGATTACTACAGTCAGTCTCTCTCTCCAACCTCCCAACCTCATTTGGTTCATGGTTTAATGTAAAAAATAACGTTTGAACTCATTTTGGGATACAGCAAAGTTGTATGGTTTGTCCCAGCCTCTGGCTCATGCTTCAGTTCATGTCTGTCATTTCGACATCATGTCACACCTAAGAGTGAAGCCAAATATGTTTGCCTGAGAGGTTTCCATGGAAGGATGTAAAAGAAGTTCTGGGAAGCCATCTCATACTTACTCACCTCATCCTGTGCTACATAGTCCTAAAACACACATAATCCTAATACAACCCACAGAAGGGCAATTCATACAATTGTGCTTCTGAGCCTATAGCAATAATAACAATATTAATAATAGCAATAATGATGGATGCCATTTATGGAGCACTTAGGACCTGCCAGGCTCTGTGCCATAGTGTTGATATGCATTATTTAACGCTTATTTAATATAGCAAGTATTATGCTACTGTCCTTGTTTATAGGATGAGGACATAGAGGCCCACAGTAACAAACATCATATCCAAGATTAAACATCTGGAAGTGGTAGAGTTGGGATAAGATTATGAAAAGACTAAATAAACTTCAGATACTTTCACAGATACAGATAAATATATGTTGGAGAATCTACAACTTTGCCGAGTTCACATACAGCAAGTGTCAGTGATTAAGTATCATTTCCTCCTACCATCTTTCCCATCCTTCATTAACGTTCTCTTTGGAAAGAAGAGCCACTTAAACTTTGCTAAGAATGAATAAGATTTGCAATAAGTAGGCAAGGATAAGCCTTGATTAGAAGCAAGTCCAGTGGAAATGAGTCAAAGGTTTGGATTCTAGACTGTGTAAAAAAAAATGCTGTTTTCACCTCTTGCAGCTATCTATAATCACTTAAACCAAGCAAATAGGTACCTTCAGGACCACCTGTCATAATGAATAGTGGAGAATGATCTGTATCCAGGCACATCAGCCACAGCCCGCCCAGAATACTCCCAAACAATTTCCCCTCTGCTCTGTGTCGAAGTCTTATGATCCTGTTCCTAGTCATCATGTGCTCAGCAAGACTTTCCCATTGTACATACTGTAAAGGGAGACTGCAGTCAGACCCTCTGACACAGTTGATCTCCACCAATTCCAGATTGACAAAGTCCCAATAAACAAGAATAATCTGAATCTGCCTGAGTTGATCATGGTTCACGAGTTTCAGTGGGGAAGTGGGACTGAGTGGCAAGCACTGACCACTGTCATCTTCGTGCTCTACAGGTCTTATTTTAGTCATTTACTTCTTCTTCTATGCCTCCCTGGCCGCTGTGATGACTCTATTCATATACATGCTGTTCCTAGCCATCAGTCCTTACATGCCGACCTTCACCGAGCAGGTGAAACCTCCCGGTGAGTGTGCCCAGATGCCCTGCCTTGTCAGAACTCTCTGGGCAGAAATCTGCTTGCACAGCATGTTCAGCCTCAATTCACTTGGGTTCTTCCCAGTAATGACTTAGAGATCCAATTATTAAGAGGAAAAGTGAAATGGTACTTGGCAAATTATGGTTCTTTTCATTTTGATTGCCTGGGGGTGGGGGGAGGGAATGTCATGGGGATCTGTATAAAAAAAATTGTCCAAGAATGGGTTAATATATCCAAGACCTCTTTCCGTTGCCAGGAGTTATGATCAGACCCTTCGCACATAGCCTTAACTTCAACTTCAACGTTTCCGAACCTGAAACTTGGCAGCACTATGTGATTAGCCTAAATGGCTTTCTCCAGGGTAAGTTCCCCTGAGGAGTGGAAAGCTCTTTAGAAAAATAGTGGGTGGGAATCCAAAACTCAAAAGCCAGGTGGCCCGGAAATCTGATTTAGTCACCTATACCAATCATGGCCCTGTGTTATTTTGCTTACCTGCCAGCATCCTTTATAAAATTAAAACGAAAACTGCTCTGATTGTGTGTTGGCCAGTGCAAGCTCCTTAAGGCACAGACTTGGTTTCTCTTCATGAACACCTTACAGCACCTTGTCAAACTTCGAGCACCTCCGGGTGATAACTCCGGGAGGTGGGGGGAGGGGGCGGATTGCCTGTATCTGTAGTGCTATCAGGTACACTTTAGAAGCAAAGGAATGCCTTTGTCTTTCACTCTCTGAGCGTGGAGGCATTGGTAGTTTAGGCAGCCTTGGAACTGTTAGGAAAGCGAGCAGCTGTGGAGGAAGTGAGTCACTAGGAGCAAGCCTGGAGGCTTTATAGCTGGACCTCACTTCTGTTCACTCTCTGCTTCCTGAGTATGGATGCAATGTGGCCACCCCCAGCTCTCTGCTCCTGCCACTGTGCTTTTCCTGCTGCTCTGTGTTCTCTATCATGATGGACTGAATCCCTTCAGAACTGTAAGCCAAAAGAAACCTTTTCCCCCTTGATTTGTTTTTGTTACTGAAAAGTAATGAAGAATCCCAACTTGGAAATGATAGATAGAATGTGCCTGTAAAACCAACATTCATGAATTGAGGAAGGAGGTTAACTTGAACTTGGGAGTTTAAGACCAGTCTGAGCTATATAGGGAGACAACCATCTCATAGTCAATCAATAAATACCCTCTTGAAGTTGCATTGCTGCACCTACATTTTATGGATAGGGATACTGAGCTAGACTGCTTTGGATGGCCTGGCCTGGCTGAAATGGGAACTGGGCATGAGGTAAAGGTAGCTAATAGAATATATACCAATTTAGGGGAATGCTTTCTCTTAGCATGAGCCAGGAAGTATTATTAAAAATAATATGTACGTTTCTGTCATTCTACTTTCACCAGGCTTAATAGAACCCTTTGTGCCCATTTTTAAAATGAGAGAAGTAGGGCTCAGAAATGGGGAGTGACTTGATCACAATCTCCCAGCAGCAGAGTCACTTTGTGCACTCCCTTGTTTTGGTGCTGTTTGCTGCTCAATAGTGGTAGCCGAGGGTCTGCAGCATGGGCATCGCACAGGTCTTGGTAGAGTCTCAGACCACACCCCTTAGGTATTGACTCAGTCCCCATTGAAATTTTTTCAGATGATTTGTACCAACTTCTAAGCTTGAGAAATGCCATGCTTCCTGACTGTGCTGTTGCCATTTATGTGGATGTCAGAAATTTAGCCTCGTGCTAGCTAGTAATGCTCACTGCTATTTGGGGTGAAACTGGGCTTCAGAGTCTGCACCTGTAGAATGACAGAGCTGGCTTCTTTCTGATCCATGTAGTTCTATTTTAGGCCACAAAAGTATTTTGGGTATCTTAGTCAGCATAGTGTCTTTCTTTTAAAAATGCGTGTGAGCTATTTCAAGTATGCATATTGCCAGGATTTCTGCTGAGGAAATCCCTGCAGTAAGATAGGAGCTGGGGAAATACCAATTTTGACCCGATGATGAAGGCAGGGAACAACAGGAAGGTATTGGGTTACTTCTAAAGAGTAGATAATATGTGACTGGGGAGGTGGCTCAGCAGTTAAAGCACTTGCCACTTGCCACAAAAGCAATAAGACCAGAGTTCAGATCCCCAGAAGCCACACAAATGTTCTATGGCTATGGCAGACAACCCGTAATTGCAGCCTCAGAAGGCAGACTTGGAAGACTGACTAGTGAAACTAGCTCTGTCGGTGAACTCTGTGTTTGATTGAGATAGTCCTTTCTCAATAGATAAGGTGGAAGAGCGACCCAGGACTATTCCCAACATCAATCCTGGGCCTTCACATGCATATGAACATGTGCATAACCACAAACATGCAAACACTCACAGCACATATATAATACATGTACATGAAAATAAGAAAAATAGTAGATAATATGTCCTTCTCAAAGGGAACTGTATCTGAAATAGATATCCCACAGCATCAATCTCATTCCCATGAGGATGGGGATGGGGTGTTGCAGTACATGTATGCTCGTGCAACATTTTTAATGGAACTACCTCAAGAAAAACACTGAGCATGTGAGTGAGGTTTCTATTCTAAAAGTTATTATTTGAGCATACTTCTTGGTCCTTAAAAACAATTAAAAGAGATCCTTGAATTAAATGTAATTTTCTCCAAATAAAAATAAAATTGTAGTCACATTTGGTGTACATCTAAAATTCTCTGGGCTGGGAACATAGTTTATTGGCAGAACATTTTCTTATTGTCTACACAACCCAGGCATTCATCCTCAGCACTGTCAGTAAAATTGTCAATGGAGTCAGGAGATAAAGACAAAATGATATCTATGTGTGAAAATACTGCAGGGAAACCTATTTTTTGTAGACTAACTTAAATGCAATTCAATATTAAAAAGTCAGGGAATTCTAAGAAATAAAATTATCAATTATATCTCACAACCTGTCTGATATGGAGCATGCAGTACTTTTCGAGTTTACTCCCGGTGGATCACAGGTTTACAATCTTTTCTGGAAAACTGAGTGACTTCTGACATGACTACATGTCTGGGAACAAGAACTCCACCATCTAAAATGATACAGTAAATTTCCAAAGCCCAATGTTCTGGAATCCAATGGCTCAAACAGTAAACACACATTAGCCCCAGTTCTCTGTCCGAGCTGTGTAGCTGGGACAAATGTTACATTCCCTGTAATATAGAAAGACATGAACCCAAAGTAACCCAGACCTAATTAGAGAAGACTTCAGCCCCTCGTGCTCCTGGTGGCGACCCTGTAGCTGTCATCCGTTTCTATCTTTCCATGTAAACTTCACCTTTTCAGTGTAAATTGCCTCTTTTTTAAAAATTATTTTATTAATTTATTCTTGTTACATCTCAATGTTTATCCCATCCCTTGTATCCTCCCATTCTTCCCTCCCTCCCATTTTTCCCTTATTCCCCTCCCCTATGTCTGTGACTGAGAGGGATTACCTCCCCCTGTATATGCTCATAGGGTATCAAGTCTCTTCTTGGCAACCTGCTGTCCTTCCTCTGAGTGCCACCAGGTCTCCCCCGTAAATTGCCTCTTTAGAGGTTGAGGAGTTGTTTTTTTTTTAAACCTCCTCTTTTCCCTCCTCTTCTCTCCTCCCTTCCTTTCATATTCTTTCTGTTCCCTAACACAGCTGCCTGTCCTTGACCTCAAAGGGAGATACTTCCTAAGTTGAACCTAGGAAGTCAACCTCCTGTTCTACACTGTGCCTTCATATGATACAGCCCTTCTTCTAAAATCTTCTGATAAGTGTCCTTCTCCTCTCAGACTAGAGGGCATGGCTATCCCAACTTTGCTGTCTGCCGTCTCCAAAAGGAAATAACAAGAAATAGAGAAAAGCTATTAGATTGTCAACCTATGACCCTGAGATGGGCACTTGAAAGTTCTGCGAGAATAAGCAAGGATTGTACCATCAGACGGGCAGAGGTGGTTCCACAGGAAAACTTCATAGAGCACTGGTTCTCAACCTGTGGGTCACAACTCTGTTGGGAGCCAAAGGACCCTTTCACAGGGGTCACCTAAGACCATCAGAAAACACAGATATTTACATTATGGTTCATAACAGTAGCAAAATTAAAGTTATGGAGTAGCAATGAAAATATTTTAGAGTTGAGATTCAGCACAACATAGGGAGCTGCATTAAAGCAGTTAGGAAGGGTGAGACCCAAGACTGTGCGTTCAGAGATCATTTCTATAATTCATTGAGAACCACTGTCCTGGAGAAATGCTGTTAGGAATATACCTTGGGTACCTAATACCAGTCTACAGGGATTAAGGTAGAACAAGTGAACTTCTGAAGGAATACATGCATGTATAAGAAAGGCAATTAGAGAAACCCACTGAAAGCATGGGCTTCCCCTAGCACCTCTCTAACAAGACCCTTTGCCACTCACACATGCTATAGGCTATAATGACAGTGTTCAAGAGGAAATGAATGTAGACTGTCCTCCGGGACAGTACTTCATCCAAGATGGAAATGAAGATGAGGACAAGAAGGCCTGCCAATTTAAGCGCTCCTTCCTGAAGAATTGCTCGGGACTGGAGGACCCTACTTTTGGATACTCTACTGGACAGCCTTGCATCCTCCTCAAGATGAACCGGGTATCTTAGCCCTTGGGACCTGTTAGTGATAAGTGGATGTGCTCAGTAGGAAAATGTGTAAACTGCATTTCTCTTGTACTCTGGTATTTACACACTACAGGTTTGCTTTTTTGTTTGTTTGTTCGTTTGTTTTAGTTTGGTTGGTTGGTTGGTTTGGTGTTGGGGGTTTTTATTTTATTTTGTTTATTTGTTTGTTTTTATTATGCTTTTTTGGTTTTTTGAGACAAGGTTTCTCTGTGTAGTCCTGGATGTCCTGGACTCACTTTGTAGACCAGACTGACCTTGAGTTCACAGAGATCCACCTGTCTCTGCCTCCCGAGTGCTGGGATTACAGGCATCACTTTGTGTGCCACCACTGCCCAGCTAGGTTTGGCCATTTGTATCCACAACATCAAAAATGGAAACAACCAGACAAATTGACAGATTCGTTTTTTCTGAACTTTTCCTAATGCCCTCTTTCCCATCCACAAATCTGCTCCTTGATGGCCACTAGCTCTAATTTCAGCACTCAGGAGGTAGAGGCAGGAGGATCTCAAGATTCACGCCAGACCCTATCTCAAAAGTAAAATGAGAGTCCTGAGGTGTTTAGAACACAGAGTTGATGTGGGGACATGGTGGAGAGCAACTCTTGTGTTGCTGTGCCATTTAAAAATGCACTGTTCCAGACTGGAGAGACGGCTCAGTGGTTAAGAGCACTGGCTGCTATTCCAAAGGTCTTGGGTTTGATTCCCAGCATCTACACGGCAGCTCACAGCTGTCTGTAACTCCAGTCTCAGGAGATCCAACACCCTCTTCTGGCCTCTACAGGCACCAGGGATGAACACGATGCACACACATACATGTAGGCCAAACATTCATACATATAAAAATAAATTAATAACTCATTTAAATGCATCTTTTGTTAAAAATCATGTCTTCCTTAAGGAGTGGCAGAACCTTTTGCCAGCGGCACTCTTACTAAAACTAGAACAGTCTTTACATCCTTTTGGTTATTTTGCAGCAATGTTTTCTGAGTATGAACCTAGGATACAAATATATCAAGGAGTGAGCTGGCCTATGCAATTTTGAAGTTGTTTGTAACATTTCTGAAAGGGAGCACAGATGAAATTTTTTATGTGTGAGGAGTGATGATCAAAAGCAAAGAGAAAAGTTCCATTTTGGCTGTGAAATGTTTCTTAAAGTAAGTAAATAAGTAAATAAAGCACTGTTTTTTCACTAGATTGTAGGCTTTCGTCCTGAGTTTGGCGATCCTGTGAAGGTGTCCTGCAAAGTTCAGGTAAACTATCCTTTTGAGCAAGTATTGTTAGCATTTTGTTTCAGGCAAACAGAGATAGTTCATCTGTTCCAAGGACTTCTACAACCATGGTAAGTAAGAAAAGCATTAGTGTTTTTTATAATTATACCTCCTTTTAATACATTAAGGGCATCATATTTCCAAGAAGCATTCAGTGTGTGTGTGTGTGTGTGTGTGTCTGTGTGTGTCTGTGTGTGTGTGTCTGTCTGTCAGTGTGTGTGTGTGTCTGTGTGTGCATGTCTGTCAGTGTGTGTGTCTGTGTGTGTGTCTGTTAGTGTGTGTGTGTGTGTGTGTCTGTGTGTGTGTCTGTCAGTGTGTGTGTGTGTGTGTGTGTGTGTGTGTGTGTGTGTGTGTCTGTGCCATTTACACCTATGAAAGTCAGAGACTGAACCTCAGCTAGGGGCCACAGCAGGGAACAACACTGTGCCAAGACATTAATTGGGATTCTGTTTACACTTTTGCTTTTAGCTCTAATGGCTTGTTTCTTTGAACTAAACAAGGAGCTTTCATTAGAGTCATTAGTCCCTGATTTTAAAACTAAATTTCACATTTTACAGCAATGACCAGTGGCACTGGGTGTTGCAATAACAAATGACTACAAGGGAAGTATAAACAGAAGTCCATTAATATGCTAATTAACTGTCCTTCAAGGGACCATTAACTCCTATCTCATCTGCACCCATTAGCTTCTTTGTAAGCAAAAGCCCTTGATCTTGGCATTGTTTCTTAAATGGGCAGTAGCTCCCTTCTGTTGAGTGACATCATCTGCACCGCCTAGCCTTGGACAGTTGTCTTGCAAACATTGCAGAAATAGTCATTGTCAAAAACTAAGACTAAAGCAGACAATTCTAGGCTTTGTGGGGACAGGTCAGAAAATAGCAAAAGACAGTATCCACTCAGCTACTCTCCTGCACTCGGCAAGTGTTTATCGATCACTTATTATACACTAGCTATTTAACTAGCTGTTAGAGATGTCAAGGTAAACTTAAGTGTGAAATCAGGAGCAGGAAATAGTAGCAGACGTGATTAAAGGTACTGTGGGGACACATAAGAGAGAAAGGTCAGTTCCACATGAGAAGTGGTAATAAGGAAGATGAGCTGCATAAGGTCAGGCAATGTTTACCAGCTGAACAAGGTAGAAAGAGCATCCATTCTGTTCAAATGTGCGTGTGTGTGCATAAAGTCACATGTGGGATATAACTACAAACTAATGGAATTGATCCCACGGGTCATCATTTCATTCGCTTTGGAATATATGAATAAGTCATAAAGACCAATGGAGTCTAAAGTAACAGCAAGCACTGTGCCACTGAGCCGTATCCTTAGCTCTTAATCTAACATATTAATTGGGCCAACTTTTATTTGCATTTCCCTAATGTAAGCTGTTCATTTTCCAAGTTATTATATACTGAACCTTACTGAGAATGATTATTTAAAAAAAAAAAAAAAAAGAAACATCAACAGTCTCGATACCTAAAACAATTATCAATACCGGTTAAATCCACACCTTCTTGTAGTAACCAAACAGAATGAGGCACTAATCAGAATGAACTATAGGATACTCAGTGCGCATCAAAACAATTATACTATATTGTATATAGTATATTGACAGAAGTGATCCTAGGGTCCTAATGAGTAATTGGCTAGGAGAGATGCGTTCTTTGTCCATTTGAGCCCCCAAACCTATGGTTTATAACAGCCATAGTTCATGGGCATTCCATTACCTGGTGATAAGTGTAGCCCTGTTTAATCATTCCCATTATTTGGTTCCTCTTGCTTACTCTCTGAGCTCCTTTTACAGTGATGAGGCAATACCAAGAACGCGGACAGAAGCATGAGTTTGAGTGAGCTCCCTACAGACTGTATGGCTATACTAGGTTCCTGTGTGCCCGCTCTGATTTCCAATAGAACTGACCTTGCGATGAGGACTTAGGAAATGTTTTCTACTTTATACCTACATCAGCTACAAAGTCCAAGACAGGGACCATGCTATGATCCTTTGGAGATAAACAGCAATCATAGGTCTCTTCTAGAACAATGCCAAGCACTCAAAAGCCTTTGAAGCCTTTCTGCCTATCACCAAGGAACCAGAACAGAGCTATACCAAGTACCTTTGGCCTCATAAGTCCAGGCTTATGAGAAATGAGAAATGAGAAAAATCTGTATGATTTTCTTTGAACTGTAAAGACAAGGCACAGTCACACCCTGGAAATGTTTCTCTGAGGACAAGTCAGGGTTGAGCTCTGCCCAGTTCCGATTTCAGGTTTTGGAGAATTGGTTGAGGGTCACACCATTTTACCTGAGCACAAGTTCCTTTAGGCTAGATTCTGAGCAGCTCTGTTACCCAGAATCCCACATATATCTGCTTTTGCTTACAGAAAGGTGATGAGAACGACATAAGATCAATCAATTACTACCCAGAGTCGGCTTCTTTTGACCTCCGCTACTACCCTTACTATGGCAAACTGACTCACGTAAGCTGTATCCTTCCTCTACACCCCCACCCCACCCATAAATAGCTCAGAGACAAAGGAAGGGCTGGCTGGGATTGTGAGAATTGGGGAGCATTGGTAGTAACAGACAAATGAGTAGCTGTACACTATAATGGTGTGTAAGGGCAAGGGGGGCGGGCTCCCTCCATACAGATCTTTCCAGATCTGAAAGATTGCAATATATAGTCTCATCCAAGCACTTCAGGCTTCAGATGAGAAAACTGGAGCTCAGGATGGGGAAGATACTTCCCCCAAAGTCACACTGTTGACTAGTGGCAAAGCCAGTAAGAGGGAGATTGTTAGCAATATGTTTAATGGCCAAGTAATAACGGTTTCCTGTTTCTTCCATTCCACACCATGGGCCAATGCAGGCTTCATCTCCAGTAGGGTATCTTGATGGAGACTGGTTTGGGTTTGATTTAAGGTCTGATATCCATAAAATCCAATCATTCTGAGTCCGAATTGCTTTCCCTCCAGAGGATAATCAGACATCTTGACACGGCTTATTAGCAAGCCATGCAGTTTCTCCAAAGCAGAGAAGGCATGTTGGTGGCTGTGGTCAGTTGAGGCTATCCTGACCTGCCTTGAGTATCTGATCGCCACCCCCTATCCCCGCTGCCACCTTGGCCCATTCAGAATTCATTGTTCTTTCACCTACAGGTTAACTACACCTCCCCTCTGGTGGCAATGCATTTTACAGATGTGGTGAAGAACCAAGCAGTGCCTGTCCAGTGCCAGCTGAAGGGCAAAGGCATTATAAACGATGTCATCAACGATCGCTTTTTGGGGAGGATAGTCTTTACCCTGAACATAGAAACCTAGGAACTCCAGGGGCCACTCCCACGGGTTCTGATTCTGTTTTATTTTGTGTTATCCCTGGTAGCTCCTCAATTCCTTTTTCTTCGGTTAAGAGACAGCCAGATGAACGCCTAAGACAGCAGATCATCTTTCCTTGCCTTTGACGTGTGTATGAAGTGATATTCTGGGACCTGTTTGTTTGTTTTCTTTTAAAGGTCATCTCTCCTGATGACAAATAGACTGTATTAATTTCCTTTTCTTCACTTCAAATTCAGACCTATTCTTGCTGCTAGAAGTCTCAGTATATACAAAAACAGTATCTGATAGCATTCACCACTGTCAGGAGAATGTCTATCATGCTTTTTTTTTTTTTAAAAAAAAAAGTGTTGGATTTTGAGGTGATATTATTCCCAGCCAGGTGGATAATCTAACCACCCCACCCACACCTTTAAAAGTGCCTGTCAAGGTCTTTCTTTAGAAATCAACATCAGACCAAGTCAGACTACTCTCTCTCTCTCTCTCTCTCTCTCTCTCTCTCTCTCTCTCTCTCTCTCTCTCTCTCTCTCTGCAGAATTTTATATCTGGGGGGGAGGGGGGACTTGACATTTTGGTTGTCTCCGATAGGCGACTCCATTCTGATTCGAAGACTCCATTATTTACAGTACAGCAAGCAATGCAGACAGGTCACAGATCTGGGCTAGAGACGAAGACCTTCTGTGAGGCTTTGTGTGGGGTGACTTAGGTCCTAGTGCAGGTGGAGAGAACTGTTAGCATAGGGATGTGCTTGGCTGTTGATTGCTCTGTAGTGTAATCAGCCAAAGGCGAACAGGTTTTTCTCCACTCCAGATAGAAGAGAAAACATGAAAAACGCTCTTAGGTCAAATGTTCTTGGCCCCTTTGCTTGACAGTCGTGTGGTTTTCTTTGAGATCAGGAGGGATGGGTGCCTTGACCCTCCCCCTCAGCTACAAACCTTGGGGATTGAAATTAGGGTTCTCCAACTAAATACATGGCAAGACAGAAAGCTCCTGCCGAGCCTCCCTGAAGCCAAAGCTCATTAGCCAGTTTTGCAGTTACTTATAAAAACATGTGAGGCAGATGTTTATCCAGGTTGTGGATCAGCCAAGTTGCTTTGTTTTATCTTTGGCCATGTGACCATTCCAATTGCTTCTTAACACCTCCACCAGGGGGAGGGCTGGGACAAAAAGCTGGAGGCAAAGCTTTACAGACTAGCAAAGTATCTCAGGGTCCAAAGCAAGCTTAAATTCCATTTACAAGCCTGCAGAGTCTGAATTTACTCTACAAGGTTTAGTTTCTCCAAAAGCAGGGAACTGGAAGACTGATGGCGGAAGATGAGTGAAGAAGTGACTATAATATAGGATGAGGAGAGATATAAAAATAATTTAAGGAAATGCTATGGGGAACACGAGGGACAATAACTCTCTCTGGCTGAGAAAGTAGCAGAGGAAATTACACATTTAAAGCCTCCAGCATGAATCGTGTGCTTCGGTAATTCTGACCAGTTCACACGAGAGCTCAGAGGAACGGCTCGGAGACTGGATTGCATGAGTAGTCAGGGACGCTGAGTGAAAGGGAGTCTTTAAAGTGTTTTCATCAGGGAATCTCTGAGCATATTTGCCTTTGATCAAGAGCACTTGGGCAGTTCATAACATCAGGGAAAATCTAAGACAGAAAGGACAAGACCAAGACAAGGGATGGGGAGAAGGAAGAGTGAAAAATGAGCCCAGGCCTTTGAGCTCTGCTAAAACCGGTAAGATAGTGATATTGTTACACAAGACTGGAGAGAAAAGAGAAAGATTGGATAGGAAGTTGCTGAGATCACTTTGGGGCAGTTTTATCTTGTGGTTTCCTCTGGTCAGACACTGATGTGGAGACATGAACACCTGTAGAGTGCAAGAGAAGGAAAGAAAGCCAAAAACAAAAGCAACATTTGGTTAAGGGAATTCATTCAAGAAGTAATTAATCTTGGGAAATTGGGCCAGTTATGTAAACACATCAATCTAGCTCCTGATATGGTGCTTTTCTCTGGGTCTTGTGGCAGAATGGACTGCCATTGCTCTTGGGAATCTCCCTTACAGACCCTTTCTACGTCTTCTCCACAGACTAGTGAGGGGCAGACAGCATTTAACAAGCAACAAAGGAGGAGCAGGACAGCAGGGCTACACAACACACAAACACAAAGAAACGGACTCCTCCAGACCCAGTTCCTCAACAAGTTTGAGTTTCCTAGCCTTTGCACAGAAAACGAATAAAATAAAAATGACAACAACTTGAGACCATTTTGAAATGACCTCAGTCAAATTCTCAAGATTTACTAACAAAATAGTTATTACACCATCTGATCTGGAAAGGATCTTTAGGAAAAACAACCTGCATTGCATCTGACTCCAGGTCCAGTGCTCTTTCTACTCGGAGCTGGTGCTTACCAGGAAAATACCATCTTTTGAAAAATCAACAGACCATATCCCAAACATGCTGAAACATATCAAACTTGACTTAAAATAGTTAACATTTCGCAGGATTTCAACTACTGGTGCTATATTTTATACATAATACATGGTCCTGTTGGATATGTTTAACTATTAGATAAGGAATTAGGAATGATTTTGTCATATGTGTTTCTCATTCAGTGGCCAATATCATGGCCACAGTTTCAAAGAAGTATTGAAAAGTACTAAGACAGTTTGGGCTGTCAGCTGGAACATGAAAAAAAATAGCTTTCTTATTCAAAACTGGATACTATACAGAACTGGATTAATGAGTGTGTTCATTCATGTGCAATTCTAACTGTTCAATAAACTTCTAGTTGATTAATTTAAACAGGCTCCCATGCTGTGCTGTACCAGGATTTGATTTGTATACCATCTGTTGCAATGCACTTGATTTTACTTGATTGTCAATGAGAAATACTACTTCCACATGGCTTCATGGTTTTGTTCTTGCTATACTTCGTGTATGATTTTTTTTTTACTTTTCGCTCCTCTGAAATCATTATTCTAAAGTAATCTTTCTTAGGTGTCCATTTACTTGGGGTCTTCATGTAGAATATATTTATACTGTCTCAGGGAGTTGGTGACAACAATAAATGAAATTAAAAAGCAATGCATGATTTCCTTCTTCTAGATCTTTTCATTAATTTTTCCCCCACAGGGATATTGCGCAGCAAGCCATAAGGGGGAAAAGCTTGACAACTGACAACCTATTAGTTGAAGACTGGTTTTCTTCTCAATATTGTTTTTTTTTTTTTTAACTCTTGGGGTTTTTATCTACAGCAGTGGTTCTCAACCTTCCTAATGCTGATATCTTTTAATATAGTTCCTTGTGTTGTGGTGACCCCCCAACCATAAAATTGTTTTTTGCTGCTACTTCGTAACTGTAAGTTTGCTACTGTAATAAATCATAATGTAAATGCCTGTGTTTTCCAATGGTCTTAGGTGACCCTTGGGAAAGGGTTGTTCAACCCCAAAAGGGGTCATGATCCGCAGGCTGGGAACCACTGATTTATAAGGACATGAAGCTAAAAGCTGTTTTATTTTAAGGCATTTTTCTTTCCAGTATCCATTTTCTAGTTTCTCAAAAGACTCCCTGTCATGGCAGCCCTACTTAGTTCCTTGAACTCCTTTTTCCTAAACAGGGACTGTACCCCCAGGCTGGTCCTGAAGTCACAATCTTCCTGCCTTGGCCAGCATCTTTCTTTATTAAGGTTGAATCCTGCTATAAATTGTTCTTTTTATATAGGCCACAGGCACACTAAGTGATGCTTTGAGATAGGGGGATGGAACCAAGATCTAAATAGAAACTTTGCAAATGCTCAGTGGGAGCCTGGGTAAGTGACTTCTGGGCATATCTGACCACACAAACTGATTCCCAAAGCAAATGTGTCATGGACATAGCAGTTAAAAACAAATCTTCCCGGCTCTTTATTCAACTTAGATGCTGTGCTACAGCAGGGCTATTTGATTGCCTTGGAAGCTTCCCTGGCTGAAGATCAACTAGACTTACATGGTTTAATCTGGGGTGTATTAAGACAAAGGAAAAATACATTTCCCTGTCCTTGGCCATTCATGAGAGACTGTCTTTTTACTGAGTTTCCCTTAAAGTAATATCTTTATACATTAAAGTAATTTAAATAATATAAAAGTGTCATTTACGCTGTGCATCTCTCCAGCCAGAAAAGGTTTAAGTGCAAGCTTCTGTGTGTGTAAAAGAGAGAGAATGAGAGGGAGGAGGAAGAAAAAGAGAGAGGGAGGAGGGAGAAAGAGTGGGAATGTGTGTTGGGGGCAGTGGGGGGAGACAAGATTAATGAATGCAAAATAGAAGGAACATGAAGTTGAAAGACTACTGGACAAAGTTCTTTAGTCCAGCAGAAGCTAAAAATATGTGATAGGGATATCCAGAAGGTTTAAGGATATGATAGGCTCAGCCTGGCAGCTTTCTCTTCCAGAATGTACTGCCTTACAGGCTCCTTGATGAACATAGTATTAATCAGAGTCCCAACCATAAGTATATAGCAGTGTGTAACTTGATAGTAATTAGAAGAAGGTTTAGTTACAAAGATGTCATTTATAGAAAGCATAGATGTAGAGAAATGCAAATAGCACAGTAATCCAGCCTAGTAGTGGCAGAACACTTGTCACTCCTAGACCCTGTGGAGCAGGGGCAAGTGTCAGGTATGTAGAGTTGTCTCTCTGGAGGAGAGTGGTAGCTTCATTGAAGGATTAAGAGATCCTAGGTGATAGGTGATCATTTAGAGAGGGGGGAAAAAGAATGCATACTCAATCTTCTTCCCTCTGGCTCCTGCTAGTAATTCTCCTCAGTCAGACCAAGAGAACAAAACCAGCAGCTATTGATGTGATTCATGCAGGTCAGCCAGCTGCCCAGGGAAGAATCCAGAATGCAGAATGCAAGCCATGCATCTGGAAGATTAAAGAGCAGGCACCTAGCACAGCTGTCAGGTGGAAGTTCCGCGTAAAGAGGCTTTGAAGCCTGAAGGATATAAGCAGTCACTGAACCAATGTCAGTCACGGGGTCAATTTTACCTTTGTAGCCACTCTTTTGTGTGCCTGTGCAGTTGAAAGCATTGCCTTTACCATTGTAGGAAGCTTTTCTCTGTTCTTTAGTGTCCATTCTCTTTTTAAATGTTCTGACTTCTCTAATCCAGTAACCTTTGGTACATCATTTTGAATTATGTTGCTTGCTCATGACAAAACAAACCAATGAACAACAGCAGCAACAAAATCCAATTTTACTGAAGGAATAAAAGGGACTGAGACATCTGAACATAATTTGGCTTTTTCTATAAGTCAATGACAAATATGTCATTGGAGACTCGGTCTTTTCTTTCCCCTGGTCTCTCTTCCACTCTCCACCATGTAAGCCTCATAATCAGGCTCCACAATCAAGACGGGCCACAAGCCTGCCAGCATTACTAGACTATACCCTAAGGGCTAATGGTACCTCAGAAAGCAAGAAGGCCTCTCCTGAGAGTTCAAGTGAAAAATAAAAAGAACCACCATTACCCTGATACTGGAACCACATAAAGACACAACAAAGAAGAGAACTCTACCAATTATAATGAACAGAGAGTGAAATTCTCAATGAAAGTTTTGCAAATTAAATTCAAGAACATATTAAGAAGATCACATCCAATGCCCAAGTTGATTTCATTCCAGGGATGCAAAATTGGTTCACAGTATATTAAGTAATAAGTAGTATTCAACACATAAGAAGATTTAAGGACAGAGCCCACATGATCATCCAAACCAGCAGTTCTCAACCTGCGGGTCATAACCATTTCACAAGAGTCTCATATCCAATATCCTGCATAGCAGATGTTGTGCATTATAATTTATAACAGTAGCAAAATTATAGTTATGAAGTAGGAGCAAAATAATTTTATGGTTGGGGGTCACTACAACATGAGGAGCTGTATTTAAGGGTTGCAGTGTTAGGAAGGGTGAGAACCACTGCTCTAAATCCAAGAAGAAATGTTATTCAACAAAGTTGTAAATCTTTCTGTGATAAAAGGCCTAAAGAAAGAACTATTGCTATTCACAGATGATACGATAGTATACATAAGTGACCCCCAAAATTCCACCAGAGAACTTCTACAGCTGATAAACACCTTCAGCAAAGTGGCCTGATACAAGATTAATTTTTTTAAAAGGTAGCCCTCCTGTATACAAATGACCAATAGGCAAGAAATAAATTAGCGTCAAATATTATAAAGTATCTTGGTGTAACTCTAACCAAGCAAGTGAGAGACTTATATGAAAAAAAACTTTAAGTCTCTAAAGAAAGAAATAGACCCCCCCTATGCAGATCTAGCCAATGGACATCTCATTTTCCGCAGTTGTGTGGAGAGCGGGGACTGACTCTGATATGAACTCCAGTGCCCCATATTTGACCACTTCCCCTTGTTGAGGAGGCCTGGTGGCACTCAGAGGAAGGGGAAGCAGGCTATCTGCATGAGACTCGATAGGCTGTGGTCATATGGTGGAGGAGGAGGGCCCCTTCAGGCCCAGGCCTAGGGTAGAGGAATAGGGTGAAAGAGGAAGGGAGGAAGGAATGGGAGGATACAAGTGAGGTGTAACAATTGAGATGTAATCTGAATAAATTACTTAAATAAATACAAAATAAATAGAAGAAGATATCAGAAAATGGAAAGATCTCCCATGCTTATTGATTGGTATAATCAATATAGTAAAAATGGCCATCTTATCAAAGGCAATCTACAGGTTCATTGCAATCCCTATCAAAATACCTACACAATTCTTTGCAGACCTTGAAAGAACAATTCTCAACTTCATATGTAAAAGCAAAAAAAATCCAGAATAACTAAAACAATACTGTACAATAAAACATCTTCTGGAGTAACCTCCATGCCTGATCTCAACTGTACTATAGAGTAATAGTAATTTGCTTGGCACTGGCATAGAAACAGACTGGTGAATCAATGGAATTGAGTCAAAGACCCAGAAACAAATCTGCACACCTATGGACACTTGATCTTCAACAAAGAAGCCAAAACCATACAATGGAAAAAAGACAGCATCTTCAACAAATGGTACTAGTCTAACTGAATGGCTACATGTAGAAAAATGCAAATAGATCGATATTCATCACCCTGCATAAAACTCAAGTCCAAGTGGATTAAAGACCTCAACATAAAACCACACTAAATCTGTTAGAAGAAAAAGTGAGGAAGAGCCTTGAACTGGTTGGCACAGGAAACAACTTCCTGAAAAGAACACCGATACCTCAGGCCCTAAGATCAACAATTAATAAATGGGACCTCATGAAACTGAAAAGTTTCTGTAAGGCAAAGGACACTGCCAAAAGAGAAAAATGACAGCCTACTGACTGGAAAAAGATCTTCACTAACCCTACATCTGACAAAGGACTCGTATCCAAAATATATAAAGAACTCAAGAAGTAAACACCACCAAACCAAATTATCCATTAGAAAAATAGGGTACAGAGCTAAACAGAGAATTCTCAACAGAGGAATATCAAATGGCTGAGAAACACCTAAAGAAATGTTCAATCCTTAGTCATCAGGGAAATGCAAATCAAAACAACTCTGAGAATTGCTAAGATCAAAAACTCAAGTGACAGCACATGCTGGTGAGGATGTGGAGAAAAGGGAACACTCCTCCATTGCTGGTGGGAGTATAAACATGTACAATGACTTTGGAAATCAATCTGGTGCTTTGTACAAAAATTGGGAATAGTGCTACCTCAAGACCCAGCTATACCACTCCTGGGCATATACCAAAAAGATGTTCCACAATACAAGGACATTTGCTTAACTATGTTCATAGCAGCTTTATTCATAATAGGCAGAATCTGGAAACAATCTAGATGTCCCTCAAGCGAAGAATGGGTAAAGAAACCATGGTACATTTACACAATGGAATACTATTCAGATACTAAAAACAAGGCAATCTTGAATTTTCAGGCAAATGGATGGAAATAGAAAACATCCTGAATGAGTTAACCCAGACCCAGAAAGGCATGCATGGCATATACTCACTTATTACCAGATGTTAGTCACATAATACAGGACAACCACATTACAATCCATAGACCTAAAGAGGCTAAATAACAAGGAGAACCCTAGGGTGGATAATAAATCCTCATTCAGGAAGGCAACCGGAAGCGGTTGAAGAGAAGGAACAGGATGGGAGCTTACCATAGAGGTCCTCTGAAAGACTGCACCCAGCAGGAGATTGAAGCAGATGCTGAGACTCACAGCCAAACTTTGATGCAGAACACAGGATGACTTAGGGAAGAGTTGGGAGACAGAAGGACCTGAAGGGGACAGCTCCACAAGGAGAACAGAGCCAACAAATCTAGGTCCAGGGGTACCTACAGAGACTGATGCACCAACCAAAGACCACGCATGGAGAAGACCTAGACCCCCTCCCTGCTCAGATGTAGTCAATAGACAGCACAGTCTCCATATGAGTCCCATAATATAGGGAGTAGGGATTGCCTCTGACAATGGACCCTGTTGTCCACTCATTGATCACTTCCCCTTCATGAGGTGGCCACAGAGGAAGAGGATGCAGGCAGTCCTGATGAGACTTGATAGGCTGGAGTCAGATGGTAGGGGAGGAGGGCTTCCTCTTTCTGAGGACTAGGGAAGGGAGGGAGGGAAAGACGGAGGGAGGGAGGGACTGAGAGGAGACTACAATTGGGATGTAAAGTGAATAAATTAAAAATAAACAAACTTAATTTTAAAAAAGAAAAAGAAACATGTCTTGGGACTGGAGAGATGTGTCAGTAGTTAAGAGCACTGGCTGCTTTTCCAGAAGTCCTGAGTTCAATTCTCAGCACTCATGTAGTGGCTCACAACCATCTATAGCTCTAGTCCCATGAGATCCGATGCTCTCTTCTGGTGTGAAGATGGCAAAAACAAAAACAAAACAACAACAACAAAAGAAAAAACACTCCCACACACAGAAGAAATTAATTAGTAGCTGGGTGTAATGGCACATACGTTTAATCCTAGCACTCGGAGGCAGAGGCAAGCAGATCTCTGTGAGTCTACATAGTAAGTTCCAGGACAGCCAGTGCTACACAGAGCTACACAGTGAAACCTTGTCTCAAAAAAAGGAAGAAAGAATGAAAATGAAAAAGAAAGAAAAAAAGGAAAGAGGAAAGAAAGAAAGAAAGAAGGAAGGAAGAAAAGACATACCTTGATATAAGAAAGGCTATACATGATAAATCTAAAATGGAGGGTAACTGGGAGCATTTACTCTAACACTTGGAACAAAACAAGGGTTTCCATTACATCCACTTGTTCAATTCGGTGCTGATGGTCTTAGATAGACCAGCAAGATAGGAGAAAGAAAAAACCATATAGCCAGGGCAAGAAGAAGCTAAATTATCCTTATTTGCAGATAACATGCTGATATACTTAAAAGGTCCTAAATTCTCTACCAGAAAATTCTTAAAACTGAAAAACATTTTTGATAAAAGTAACAGAATATCAAGTCAGCATCCAACACACAATAACAAGAAATAATAGAAGAGAATGAATGAATGAGAATAAAGTGCAATAATACATACAGAAGATGCCATGATGAGGACTATTAGTTTTTATTCTAGCCATAAAAATAATTAAAACAATTTAATTTGTTACAGAGTGACACAGTGAGACCTTGCCTCAAAGAAAGAAAGAAAGAAAGAAAAGAAAAGAAAAGAAAAGAAAAGAATGTGTCTCAACATAATAAAAGCCAAGCATGATAAATTTTTTAAATTTTCTATTTAAAGTATCTTGAGCTGGGCATGGTGGTGCTCAGGGACACAGAGGCAGGCAGATCCCTGTGAGCTTGAGGCCAGCCTGGTCTACAAAAGGACACAGAGGCAGGCAGATCTCTGTGAGTTTGAGGCCAGCCTGGTCTACAAAGCAAGTCCAGAACAGTCAAGGCTACATAGAGAAACCCTGTTTCAAAAAAAATGCTTTAGCCAGGCACAGTGGTGCACACCTTTACTCCCAGCACTCTAGGAGGAAGATCTCTGGGAGTTTGAGGCCAGCCTGGTCTTCAAAGTGAGTCCAGGATATCCAGGACTACACAGAGAAACCCTGTCTCTAAAAACTAAAAACCAAAACAAAAACCTCGAAGTCCCCCCTTGCCTCAAATTGGTTCCAATCCTTGAAGCTGGCCCTATGGACACCCTAAGAAATTTCTCTGACTGCCATGCTTGAATCTTGTGCCTGATGACTTGCTCTCAATGGCACTCAAACTGCCTGAATTAGAAGTTTTGTGAAAAAATGATCTCCCTGAGGAAAACTGAAACAAGGGGGGAGTGGATAGAAATGGCATGTAGGATGGATGTGTACTACATTTCATCAGGGTCTTGTCAAACCCCACACCACCTTGTGTTTGTTTATATCTGAACTTTCCAACTAAAATGTTTTGAAATGTTTACAGTAAAGTCTCCAACAATCTTTTTACCTAACAATCATTGTCTCAATCCTTTTTGATCCAGAAAGAGAGAGTGGGGGAAGAAGGAAGGAAAGAAGGAAGGAGGGATGGAGTGAGAGAGAAGAATGTGGAAGATGAAGATGATGAGGGAAGACCTTGATGGGTTCTGTTTGTCTTTACCAAAGAAAATACATAAATATACATTAACCTTTTTTCATAAGGCAGTTTACTTAAATATGAAAACTGAGTTGATGCCTATCAAAAATAAGTATGAAGTCAGGAATTGTAGCTTGGTGATACAGCATTTGCTTAACCTAATCCTCAACACCATAAAAGAAGAGGAGGAGGAAGCAAGAAGGAATAGGATACTTATAAGTAAGGAACAGGATGAGGATGATACCTTTTCCCTCTTTCAGTCTTCTACCTGATAAAAATCCTAAAGAGCACACTAGAAGGTTGTGGAGTTAAATGAACAACTTCATCAAGACAGAGTGATTAAACATTAATTTACAAAAACATCAGTTGCCCTTCTATATAACAGCAACAAATAATTATTTGCTGGAGAGATGGCTTTAGTGGGCAAAAGCACTTGCTCTTGCCAAAGATGCAGGTTCAATTGTCAGTACCCACATAGGGGCTCACTACTGTGTATAGCTCCAGTTTCCTGTGTCCAACATCGGCTTCTGACCATCATGGGTACTAGGCACACATGTGGCACATAGACATACATAAGAAAAAAAAACAATCAGCGATATAAAATAAAAATAAATGTTAAAACACTAAAATAAATAAAATAAAATTTTAAATTAATGGGACAAGTCCATGACTTTGTTTCTAAATCCTTCATTCTACTCCACTGGTCTTTGTGTATGCTCTTATGCTAATGTGATACTGTTTTGAATACTATAACTTTGCAATACAATTAAAATTGGGCGACATCTCTTTGGGGAGTAAATATGGGGCTAACAGAATGGACTTATACTTGCCCAGTCTTAGTTACTGATACGTTTGAATTTCTAAACTACCAGCAAGTAAGGCCAATATGCCTTCCTTTAGTGGCACTGTTACTGATCATTTGGTTACTGTGGCAGTTTGAATGAAAATGGTGTCCATATGCCAATAAGTGGTGGCACTATTACAAGGTGTTGCCTTGTTGGAGGAAGTGTATCACTTTAGATGTGGGCTTTGAGGTTTCAGATGCTCAAGTCAGGCCCAGTGTTTTTTTCCTGCTACCTGCCAATCCATATGTAGAACTCTCAGCTTCCTCTCCAGCACCATGTCTGCCTGTATGTTGCTATGGTTCCCACCATGATGATAATAAAACTAAACCTCTGAACTGTAAGCCAGCCCCAGTTAAACATTTTCCTTTATAAGAGCTGCCATGGTCTGGGCAGTGGTGGCGCACACCTGTAATCCCAGCACTGGTGAGGCAGAGGCAGCCAGATCTCTGTGAGTTTGAAGCCAGCCTGGTCTACAAAGTCAGGTCCAGGACATCCAGGGCTACACAGAGAAACCCTGTCTTGAAAAAGAGTTATCTGAATAAATTATTTAAATGAAAGAGAAAAAAGGAGTTGTTGTGGTCATAGTGTCTCTTCACAGTAATAAAACCCTAACTAAGACAGTGACAGACTGTCCACCATGTGCTACTTACATTCTAGGTGTACCAGAAGTATGTTTTTACAGCAAAAAGCATGATATATTTTGTCTTTCTTAAGCATGAGCCAGTGAGCTATTATCTGAATTCTTAACAGAGTATATGATCAGTTGGTATGTAATATCACTTAAAGTTAAATTAGCCCAAAGGATTTCCCATATAGCAAAGAAGAGACAAGAATTAGCCTGTGCTGATGAGCTCTCCAGAGTCCATACCACATACTACCACTATGAAAGTTGGTGTTGTGTGTGCGCATGAGAATGTGTATGTGGTGTGTGTGCATGCTCTCATGCACACATGCACAGAATAGCCAACTTGTCTTTTGAAGGACAACTAAAGCATCAACAACTGTCAATATAGTGTCTCATTCTTTAGAATACAGTACATTCATTAAGTCAAAAATTTTATATCGTGCATGTCCTCAGAAAGAATACACGAGTTCCAAAACAAAGGAGCATAAGCATGAAAGAGCCACATTTACCATCACTACTGGTGACACATCAAGGGACTTCGTGTTCGGAAGACATTCTAAGGCTAATGTCCTGGACGTGAGTGAGCTTACTTCAGCCTAAGGTTTTCTTTATCTTGCAGCTATTGCTACTTGGGCTGAAATTTTTGTGACTTTGGCAGCTACCTGGGACTTCTATCTACTAGGCTCCACTACACAACCCTCCTAATTGTGATGAGCAAAAATGTCTCCAGATACAAGGTCTGTGCTTCACTGGTAGAACACTTACCTAATTTTCATGAATCTCTGGGTTCAAACACCAATATCACCCCCCAAAACATGTCTCTAAGATATTGCCAAATGTTCCCTGGGGAGCAATGGCCTGATATTACCGTTCTAACCAATGGAACAAAGAACATTCATACAAACTGCAAGTTGTGCCTAGCACTTACACATTCTGATATCCTTGCACCCAGGGAGCTGAGGCAAGAAATGTCTCCATCAGAACTTCCTCCATTGTCCATGACTGTCAAGAGGTGGTAGAAGTGATGCTGTTATACAGTGGAACAGGGAAGAATTTTCAGGAGCTTAAGAAGTCTCTGAGTAGAAACAGCTGCAAGGCTGGCTGGTCACTCTGTCAGAGATTTGGCCAGTAAAGTGACAACAAGCTGAAGTGGATAAACACAGTTTATTACTTACATAGATGGCATAAGCAAACACAGAATGTCTGCCCATCCCCCCCACACACACACATCATTAATCCCATAGGGTGATACCAAAACATAGGGCTCAGGTCACTCCTGCTCATAGGTTACTCTACTATGGAGAAGCCAATTCTAGAATGCAGATAAGTGGTGTTATGCCTGGAGCTATATACTAACAAGGCTAAGATACGTAGTTCAATGTCTCCTTGGAATGAGGGATATAGATAAGAACCTGATTCATGCAACTCTCCCACAATAAAGAGAAACTGGCTGAGAAATCGCCTATGATAACCATTCAATTTTATTTTTTTGGACAAGATCTTGCAATGTAGTCCAGACAAGCCTCAGACTTTCGTTATTTCTGCTTCTGCCTCCAAAGTGTTGGCATTACAATTGTGTACAACCACGTCTAGCCATTTTATTGTTTGGTACAGGCATTGGCTACATATCCCAGGCTGGCCTTGAACTCTATAACCCGTGCCACCTTGTAAATTCTGACTACAAATGGGTGGGTACGGTGATCTATTAAGCAGGACATGATAATATAGAATCAGGCCTCTCTAGGGGAAAGACCAAGATCAAACCAGTGAGTAAATGGGCCACTGAATCAGCCAATGGGGTAACCAAAAGTAAAGAAAGTTTATAATGGATTTATAGAAAAGAAAACCATATTAGTTAGGGTTCTCTAAAGGAACAGAACTGGTAGAATGAATGGGAATTGTGAGAGTGGCTTATGGGCTGTGGTCTGGGCAGTCTAACAATCACTGTCTCCTGATGGAAAGGCCAAGAATCAGCAGCTGTCCTCTCCAGGAAACTAGATGCCACAGTATTCCTAATCTGCTGTCAGAGAACTAGGGAATTCCTAGAGACCCAGTTTACATTGGAACCTGGAAGAAGCCTCTAACACCAGTGAAGGGATGCCTTGGCAACAGTATGGATACACTTTGTAGTGAGAGTGAGGGAAAGCAGACAAAAAGTAACAGCTTCCTTCATCCGTGCCCTTTTATGTGGACTGCCATCAAAATGTGCAGCCCAGATTTAGGCCCAGGTTTTCCACGTGAAATGTTCCAGATTTGGGGTGTGTCTTCTCACCTGAAGTGATCCAATCAATCTCCCCTCACAGGTACCTCCAAGTACTTAGATTTTAGTGGACTCTGGTTGGAGTCCAGTTGACAACCATGATTAGCCAACACAAGAACTATTTCTTTCAGTTTTGGTTTGCAGTTCTGGGAACAGAGCTCACAGCCTCACCCACGGTGCTCTAACACTGAGTTCCGTTTCCACCTGGCAATAATTAGTTTCAATTTACTGTTATCTTTCCTCTTCTAAGTTTCTCCTCATAAAGACACCTCTCAGAAGTTCTGTAGAGCAACCTCCCAGATAGTCTAAATAAAATGTGTGTGTGTGTGTGTGTGTGTGTGTGTGTGTGTGTGTGTGTGTGTGTGATGCTCAGAAGACAACTTGCAAAAGTTTTCCCTACTGTGTAGGGCTAGAGGATTAAAATCAGGTTGTGAGGCTTGGTAGAGAAGCATCTTTACCTGCTAAGCCATCCTGCTGCCTTACAAACTCATTTTTAAATAATTCCACCTTTTTCCTTTTATGTGTTTTTAAGCCATAGTATCTTTTTTATAAGATATCTGTGGTAATTTGAATACGTTTGGCCCCCACCCACTCATGTGTTTGAATGTTTGGCCGTAGTCAGTGGCACTATTAGAAGGTGTGGCCTTGTTAGAGGAAATGTGTCACTGTGGAGGCGGGCTTTGAGGTTTCAGACGCTCAAGCTATGCCCATTGTGACACACAATCTCTTTCTGCTGCCTTGGCATCACGGCTTTGAGGTCTCAGAAACTCTAGGCATGCCCTCTGTCTCTCAGATCTTCCTGCTGCCTGTGGATCCAGATGTAAAACTCTCAGCTCCTTCTCCAGAACCGTGTCTGCCTGTGTGCTGCCATGCTTCCCGCCGTGATGATGACTAAACCTCTGAACCTGTAAACCAGCCCTAATTAAATGTTTTCCTTTATAAGAGATGCTGTGGTCATGGTGTCTCTTCACAGCAATAGAACCCTGACAAAAACAATATTGCTTTAGGGGTCATAATATATACTTTAACTTATCTGTGCCGTATTTTATACTATACTATATACTATACCAGTTAACAAATAGTGTGGGAGGTGCTATGTTTGGGGTATTGTTTAAGTGTGTTTCATAAAGGTTTATGTGAAGAGAGTTTCCTGGCATAAAGGACATTTGGCTGTATCTTGCTTCTTGTCTCACCATGTGATCTCTCATGTGAATTCTCACTGTTGTGATATCATCTTCCTGGAGGCCTTCACCAGAGCCAAACAGATGCTGGCACTTGGCTTTTGAATCTCCAGAACTGTAAGATAACAAATATCTTTTTTTTTAAATAAAGTAACCAGCCTTGGATATTTTGCCATAGCAACAGAAAACAAAACATCACAGGAACATTCAAACATACACTTTCATCTTTGTGCCATTTCCATACATTTTTTCTACTGCATGTTATAAACATAACACTACACTATTACGTTTGCTTTAACAAGCTACAGTTTTATGCATTATAACTTTTGTATAACATTTTGGAATAGGAATACATTAGAATTTATTTAACCTTTTCTTAAATTGTGTATTAGGCTTGTTGCCGCTCTCTTTTACAAATGAGCATTGTTGTGGAAAAATGTATTTGCATACTCCTGGTGGTTCAGGTTATGTTTCCACTATAATAAAAATCTCATGTAAGTCATGTGTGGTAGCTAACACCTGCAATCCCAGCACTCATTCAGGAAGCTGAAGCACAGAACTGCCATGTGTTTGAGGCTATCCTGGGCTACATAGTGAGTTCCAGACCAGCCTGGGTTACAGAATAAGACTTTATTTCAAAAAGCTTTTACAAACACATAAAACTTGTCAACCTTGTCCATTTTAAATATGTAATTCAGTGGCTATAGTGTATTCATATTGTTAAATATAGCTCTGGGGTTTTTTTGTTTGTTTGCTTGGTTGGTTTGGTTCTTGGTTTTTTGTTTTGTTTTTGTTTTTTTAGTTTGTTTGTTTGTTTGTTTTGTTTTTGAGATACGGTTTTTCTGTATAGCCTTGGCTCCACTTCTCTGGAAATTTTAAAAAATATGTTTTTAATTAAAATATAATTATATCCTTCATTTCCTTTACTTCTTCCATCCCCTTCCATGTTATCTTTCTTTAATGCTTCCCCTCCCTTCAGGCCCCTCTCATGTTGATGGTCCTTTTCCTTTCATTTAAATCTTGCTGACTTTAAATCCTATATGCATTTACAACTCCCCCTCCTCCCAAGCTCTGGTATCAGCCATGCTATTTTCAATTGTAGTACATTTGACTACTTGGACATCCTACATAAGTGGAATCATATAACACTTGCCTTTTGTGACTGGCTTATTTCAGTTATCTTCATATCCTCAGGGTTTATCCATATTAGAGCATATGTCAGTGTTTCTGTGTCTGTGTGTGTGCGGGTGTGCATGCAGGTGTGCGTGTGTGTGTGTGTGTGGTGTGTATACACATGTGTGCGTATGAGTGCTGTGTGTATACATGTTTGTATGTATACAGGTATGTGTGTGTGCGCCAATGAGTGCAGAGACCAGAGGTTGACATTGGGTATCTTCCTCAATTGCCACATTTTTGTTGTGTGTGTATGTATGTACGTATGTATGTACGTATGTATGTATGTATATGATACTCTTGAGAGTGTGTGTGTGCACATGTGCGCACACATCAGAAGTCTTTCCTGATTGCTACTTGCCTCATTCATTTAGGCAAGGCCCCTCAATTGAACCCAGAGCCCAATGGTATGACTGTTCTAGCTAAGTGGCTTGCTCCAGGGATCCTCTTTCTCTCTACCTTTCTTTTTTTTTTTAAAGATTTTTTTTATTTATTATGTATACAGTATTCTGCCTGTATGCACGCCTGCACACAAGAAGAGAACATTTGATCTCATTATAGATGGTTGTGAGCCACCATGTGGTTGCTGGGAATTGAACTCAGGACCTTTGGAAGAGCAGGCAGTGCTCTTAACCTCTGAGCCATCTCTCCAGCCCCCTTTCTACCTTTCAAGCACTGGGATTGGGGATTGCATGCAGGCCACCATGCCCACCCACCATATGAAGGTACTGGGGATCAAACTGAAGACCTCATACTTGGTGACAATCATTTATCTCCTAAACCATCTCTCTAGACCCACCTCATTTTTTAAATATATATACATATATTCATACTTATTGCATTTTAAAAGTTAACTTATGCCACACAGTGGCTGCAACACCTATATGCTGAGCAGGCCTGATCATACCACAGCCTTCTTTAAACATTATAAACAAATGCATGCACACTTGATGTATAGCTGGGACTGAGACCTGGGCATTTGATCTCCCTCTCTCTCTCTCTCTCTCTCTCTCTCTCTCTCTCTCTCTCTCTCTCTCTCTCTCTCTCTCTCTCTCTCTCTCTCTCTCTCTCTCTCTCCCCCCCAACCAGCTCTAAGGAAGAGACTTAATGGCAAATACATTTCCATCTCAGAGCCATGCTGCAGAGGAAGCAATGGGCAGGAGAGTGAGATAACTCTGTCCGGCAGTCACAGACAACCCACCTATACCTCTATGCTAAGCAGGCACTTTTCCAGGGTAAGGAACATCCCAAAAGACCCTACCAGGCCTGGTAACAGTTCTTTGGAGACACTGATGCTGCCTATTAGAAAATGGAGTACGTGATTGGCCGTGCTGACATTAGTGTACCACAGTATGGCTGACGCCCAGAGGGAGGTTTTATTGCTTTCCTCTAGACGGGCCGTCTGGAGGGCCCTTGGGAGGTTCTGTGATGGCTAGTGGACCTCTCGGGATCTCAGAGCTTCCAGACAGTGGGATCTCCGATGAGCCCCACAGTGCCTCCATCAGTCTGACGAAGACGGACAGCAAGGTCAACACAAACCCCAGCAGATAGATGATCAGCATAGACTTCATGGCTGCGATGCCCAGCTCCGCTGCAGGAAAGTAGAGCTACCTTCTGCTTCCACAGCCTCAGGAGGAAGAGTCAGGAGCAGGCTACTGGCTACTCGCTGTCACGGCAGGTCGTGCAAGGGTCAGGAGGAAGGTCAGCGAAGTTGCAACATGGAAGCTCCACACAGGCATTGATCTGGATACAAATAAGTAGTAACCAAAAATAAAAAACCCACATTAATTGTTGATACAAGGTCTCTCACTAGAACCTCAATATTTGGGTCCAGTAACACTAGGAGCAGGGGCTGTCTCTGGCTCTCTTGCCTGCCTTTGGATCCCTTTCCCCTAGCTAAGCTGCCTTGTCAGGCCCCAGTGGGAGAGGATTCTCTTAGTGCTGCTATGACTTGAGGTGCCAGGGTGGGTTGGTACCCCTAGGGGAGACCTCCCCTTCTCTGAGAAGGAGAGGGGAAATGGGGGAGGGGACATGAGGGTGGGACTGGGAGAAAAGGAGAGAGAGGGCTGGGATTAGGCTGTAAAGTGATTAAATAAATAAATAAATAAACAAATAAATAAATGAGGGGAAAAAGAACTCACGGCTTGCAAATTAGGCTAGGCTGGTTGCGCATTGAGCCCTAGGAATATGCTTGTGTCCACATCTCCAGTGCTAGGATTTTAAGCACACACCACCAAGCCCAACCTTTCACATGGGTTCTGGGCATCAAACTCAGATCTTCATGTATACATGGCCAGCACTTGACTTGTCTCCCCAGCTGCAGAGTTTCCTTTCTTATAAAACTAAATAGTATTTCATTGTATGTTTTCACCACACTTTATCTGTCTTTGTATACCACATCTGTCAAGGGACATTCGGGTTGTGGCTATTGTAAATGTTTATAACATGAACAGGCACATTCTCAAGAGCATCTTACTATTCCTTCATTTTAGAGTCACGCCAACTACAAAGTTACCCTTATTTACATACTGACCATCACTTGTCACTTTGTTTTTGTGACAGTAGGTGTGAAGAGCTAACTTGCTGTGGCGTGTGTGTGTGTGTGTGTGTGTGTGTGTGTGTGTGTGTGTGTGTGCTTTCAAGACAGGGTTTCTCTGTGAAGCTGTGGCTGTCCTGGAACTCACTCTGTAGACCAGGCTGACCTTGAACTCACAGAGACTCCTCCCTCTGCCTCCCAAGTACTAGGATTAAAGGTGTGTACCACGACAACCTGGCTACTTGTTGTGTTTTTAATTTTTATTTCTTTATATTTATATTCCTTATAATTTGTTTCTTTTTAATGTTTTTTCTTTAACCGAAGCCCACCTCCCTCCTCCCCTCCTATTCCCATCCTCACATTCCCTTCTCCTATCCCCCCTCCTACTCTACTCAGAGAAGGGGAGCTCCCCATGTGTACCAACCCACACTGATACAGCAAGTTGCAGCAGGCAACAGAGTCAGAGACAACCCCTACTCCCATCATTAAGGAATCCATAAGAAGTACAAGATGCACATCTGCTGTATGTGTGTAGGGGGCCTAGGTCCCTCTTTTCTTAGTGCTTCAGTCTTTGTGATAATTAGTGGTGTTGAGGACATTTTCATTTGTCTGTTGAATACTTATAACATCCATATCGGATATTTGTTTCACTGCTGTGACAAAATGCCAGATAAAAGCAACTTAAGGACAAAAGGGTTTGTTTTGGCTTGCAGTTTGAAGTATAGCCCATTATGGGATGGAGCTTGGCAGCAGGGCTTGAGACAACTCATCAACTGCATCCATAAACAGGAAGCAGGAGATAAATGCTCATTCTTAGCTCCTTTTCTCCTTTATAATTCAGCCCAGGCTCTTAGCCCACGGAATAATGCCATCCACCGTTAAAATGAGTCTTCCCACCTTGCTTAACCTAATCCAGGTAACTGGCTCAAAGATGTGTTCAGAGAGCTTGTCTTTTAAGTAATTCTAGGACCTGTCAAGTTGACAATATTACTTATAGCAATATCGTCTTTGGGAAGTGTTGGGGACAATAGACCATATGGCCAATGTTCAGCCATCTTGTCAGAGCCTGTACCTTTAAGTCTCTGTTTTTCCTAGAACTTGCCTTTCACCAGAAACTAGCTGACCCTGTTGTGGGTCAGCAGTTAGATTAAAGACAGATAGAGATGGAGGAACTCTGTTATGGCTTAGCAGTTAGACTAGACAAAGAGGGAGCCAGATACCCTGTGTGGCAGGACATTATGACCCTGCCTGGAATTCCCTGTGTTTTGAAAAAAGCCTGCAGCTGGGTTGATATAACATTGTGCTTCCCTGCCTTCTGACTTATAAAAGCTGCTGCCTGACTAATAAAATTTGAGAGTTTGATCAATCAAACTTGCTCTCCTTCTTTGTGTCTTGCATTTTTCAACAGGTGACCTCCCTCCCGAGTTTTAGTCGAACCCCACAGGTCGGGTCAGGGAAAATGTCTATTTAATCCTTTGTTCATTTTTACTTTTCTTTCTTTCGTTCTTTCTTTCTTTCCTTTCTGTTGTTCTGAAATAGAATCTCATATTTAGTCCAGGCCAGCCTAGAACTCACTGTGTAGTTCATCCAAACTGCCCTTAAACTCATGGCAACCGTCCTACTTCAGCCTCTCAAATGCTAGGATGACAGGTGTGCAACCACACTTGGCTTCGCCCCTTTTTTTTCCTAAGACAGGGTCTATCACTTTGTTGTCTTGAACTCCTGAGCCCAAATAATCCTTCCACCTCAGCATCCCAAATGCTGAGACTTCATGTAGTCTTGGCTGTCCTGGACTTGCTTTGTATTTTTAATTTGTTCACTTTATATCCTGATTGTAGCCCCCTCCCTCGTCGTCTCCCAATCCCTCTCTTCCCCCTCATACCCTCTCCCTCCCTCCCTTCGTCCTCAGAAAGGAGGAGCCCTTCCCCCCTAACATCTGACCTCAGCCTATCATGTCTCATCTGGACTGCCTGTATCCTTTTCCTCTGTGGCCTGGCAAGGCTGCCCCACTAGAGGGAAATGATCAACATTGGGGAGGGGAAGAGTCCATGTCAGTAGTAGGCCCTACTCCCCATATTATGGGGCCCACAAGGAGACTGTGCTGCCTATCTACTACATCTGAGCAGGGGGTCTAGGTCCTCACCATGCATGGTCCTTGGTTGGTGCATCAGTCTCTGTATTTTAGTGTGGTTATCTTTAGGGTTGGCTTTGACAGATAGATACATTACCTCATGGTTTGTTTGAGTTTTTGTTTTGTTTTGCTTTAGGTTTATGCACAATAATTTTAACTAGATGCCCAATAATATCACATTTCAATTTTAGGACATTATAGATATTCTTGAACTTTGGGGATTTGCGGGGGGGGGGGTTCCTGGGGGGTTGATTTTTCAAAACAGGATTTCTCTGTGTAGCCTTGATTGTTCTGGACTCACTTTGTAGACCAGGCTGGCCTCAAACTCACAGTGATCTGCCTGCCTCTGCCTCCCAAGTGCTGGGATTAAAAGCATGCGCCACCACCACCTGGCGAACTTTGTTTTTAAGACAGCTAATTCCATGGAACTGGTGGAATCCTTTAGCTTCATTCTTTAAAGGTCTTTCAGATGAGTAAACAGTACCCTTCGATTGGGCATGATAGTACACACCTGTAATCCTGACTATTTGGGAGACTGAGGCAGGAGGGTTGTAAATTTGGGGTCAGCAAGGGCAACTTAGCAGAAACATCTCAAAGATGCTAGCTCAGTGGTGGAATACTTGTCTAGCTATCATGTGTGAGACCAGGAGTTTGACTCCTATGGCTAAGGATAACAACAAATTACTGTATAGTCTATTGTCCAGTACTTGGACAAGGCCTTCTTCAATCTTCTCTTCTCTTCTCTTCTCTTCTCTTCTCTTCTCTCTCTCTCTCCCTCTTTTCATGGACTGTAAGGTTTTAGCAGTCTGGCTGAAAATAATAGATACTATTTCCATATCTGGGTTTCTACCCATTCTGTGTAGCTAATTCCTTAGCCTTGAGAATTTTCCTCAAGTGTCTGGATCCATAAGTACCATAGAGAACCATCAGTAATCAAGGGCATCCTCTGCAAGTCCCTGGAGTTCCTTCTACATATACATGATTTTCATTTCATGCTACACCTGGCAAAAACCTACTCACTGTGCTTGCTGCAGATTCTCTACCCTCCTCCTAAATTTGTGGCACTTTCCAGCTTTTATTTGGGTTCCTCCTCTCTGATCCATGGTCTAGACAATAGGTATCAAAAACATGAGGCTCAACTCATATATTTCCTATCTGTGAGTCTGGGCTTCACTTCTTCCCTCAGGGCATCCAGACACCATTGTGCACAGATGCTGGACTTGAAGGAGTGAGCCTTCTCTGGGCAGGTGGGCTAGCAGGATCTCAGTTTGCCATAGTGGAGGGCAGGAGCCATCTTTGAGAAACAGCTCTTCTTTATTCAGAGGGATAAGGTCTGAATAAACCTTAGGTGAAGTGGGTAGGGGCTTGGGGTGGTGAATGTTCATCATTGGCTGGTGCTGAGGTGCTGGGAATGCTTCATTTGTAGGGAGAGGAATTCCAGGTACTAGCTGGACATGTCTTTATAAGGAAATAAGAAGTTTTAGCCTGAAACCTGTTCACCAGGCTATGTGACTGCCTCAGGGGTAGCAGAGGTGGGGCTTGCAAGCCTACATGAGCCAGTGCATGGAGGCCCAGAACAGAGAGGGCGTGATCCTTCCTCCTGCTCGCCTCAAGATGAGATTTTGGGGTTTGGACATGTCTTGAACTCACTCTTGCTCCAGGCTGGTTCCACCAATTCCACAGCTCATCTGCCCCAAAACTATCCTTTATTACTTATAATTTAATATATATGACCTTATATATATATATATATATATATATATTACTATATGTACTTTCTATATAAATAGAAAAAATCAGTATTTTATATATTTTGTCCATGTAAAACTATTTTCCCTTGTTAGAGACTGAATTCAGCTTATAGCATAACAACTTGATAAATACTGGAAGTCGACCTCATTTTATTTCTTTTCTAAGTTAGTATGTGCAAAGTGTCTTAGCCAGTGCTTCATTGCTTTGAAAAATGTCATGACCATGGCAACTCTTATAAAAAGAAAACATTTAATTGGGGCTTGCTTACCATTTCAGAAGTTTTTGTTGCTGTTGTTTTTTGGTTTTAGATTTATTTATTATGTATACAGTGTCCTGCCTGCATGTACACCTACAGGCCAGAAAGGGGCACCAGATCACATTATAGATGGTTGTGAGCCACCATGTGGTTGCTGGGAATTGAACTCAGGACCTCTGGAGGAGCAGTCAGTGCACTTAACCTCTGAGCCATCTCTCCAGCCACAGTTTCAGAGGTTTAATCAATTATCCTCATAGTGGGGAGCATGGTGGCATGCAGGCAAACATGGTAACTGAGAGTTCTATACCTGATTCAGAAAGCAGCAGGAAAAGAGAGCCAGTGAGCCTGGCTTGAACTTTGGAAACTCCAAAACCCATCCCCAGTGACACATTTCCTCCACCAAGACCACACCTGTTAAACCTACTCAAGTGGTGCTACTCCCTGATGGCCAAGCATTCAAATATATGAGCCTATGGGGCCATTCCTATTCAAACCACCACACAAGATAATAGGCTCTATTATGGCATCTCTGTACATGTATGTCCTTTTACTTTTTTCTTAATTTATTCTTGTTACATCTCAATGTTTATCCCATCCCTTGTATCCTCCCATTCCTCCCTCCCTCCCATTTTCCCATTATTCCCCTCCCCTATGACTGTTCCTGAGGGGGATTACGTCCCCCTATATATTCTCATAAGGTATCAAGTCTCTTCTCGGTGACCTGCTGTCCTTCCTCTGAGTGCCACCAGGTCTCCCCCTCCAGGGGACATGGTCAAATATGGGGCACCAGAGTGTGTGAGAAAGTCATATCCCACTCTCCACTCAACTGTGGAGAATGTTCTGACCGTTGGTCAGATCTGGGTAGGGGTTTATGTTCTTATTCATCCTTATTCCTCACTATCAGCCTCTTTCTCCACCTAGACTAAAAATAAAGAGCTTGTTTTTATGTGTGTAAGTTAGGCCTCAGTCTGAGTAGCAGAACCACTCTTTCTCTCTCTTATCTCTGTCTTTCTGTCTCTCTCTGTATATGTGAATGTGTAGGTGTGTGCATAGTTTTTGAGACAGGATCTCACTATGTAGCTCAGGCTCCTTTGGAACTCATGATCTTCCTGCCTCAGCCTCCTGAGTGCTGGGATTACATTCATCTACCACCAGGTCCACCTGTGTATAATGTTTTAAAACATGTGTAACAGACACTTTTTACTTTACACAATTGTGTCAGCTGGATAATCCGTCTCTCAAATGCTGGCATATGTGCCTGATGATGGAGTTTCACAGTCCAACATGCAAATAGTTAGGAAGATAAGCTGAAGACAGACATGACAAGATCGCTGTAACCTACAAATGCACGTTGGTACCCCCTGAAGGTGGACTGAACTCTGAAACCATTCTCTCTCTTTTTTTTCTTCTGATCTTGATGGTATCAGTATCTTATGTACACCAAGACATTTTGAGTCAGATAAACTCACACCCCTGGCTCAGAGGTGAGGAGTCTGTTAGCAAAAGCTCCTGAAAAGAACAGCACCTTGCATTTCCCTTAAGGAGAGTTGGACAGGGTTTTGGTTGCTTTCTTGGGCTATAGAGGGTTATTTTCATTGGGAGTTGGTTATGAGTTATTATTGGTCTTAGTCAGAGAGAAAGAGAGATTGGACTCAGGTATGTCTCTTTTTTCCTTTATCTTTCTTTCTTAGGTTTGGAGATAGGGGTTGAAAAGAAAGAAGGGGGAATATAGAAATATATAGAGATGATAGGACAATAAGTAGATTATTGAATCTACTCCTTAACTTAAGGTCTTAATTGTTTCTCACAAGATTATTTTTAAAGATAATTTTTAATTCACTGGTATAGAATTTGTATATTGATGCAAAAAATAAGTTTAATTTTGATATATTGGTATCGAATTCAAATGTAAGATTATTCTTCACACACACACACGTGTGTGTGTGTTTGTGTGTGTGTGTGTGTGTGTTCATTTATATTCTAATATGAGGTATTGTAACCATACAACTCAATTATAATGCTAGGTTTATTTCCAATACTTTGAAAGTGTTGTTGCAGGCTATTTAGGATAAATAAGTTACACAAGTTAATTGTTAGTTGATCAAGTCATGGTCATATAAATTACTAATCTATTTTTATCACAAGAATATACATCCTAAGTGAAATATATATATACATATATGTATGATTCTATAAATAGATAAGGTAAAATAGTTAGATAATGTCTTCAAAAACCTCAGAGACCTACAGAATCTGGCATTTAAAGATGTTTTTAGTATTTTAAAGATTCACTGACAATGAGACAGGTTAACTCCTGGCAACACCCAGCCTACCTCAAAGAGGATGATGAGCATCAATGAACTTCCCTATGGAGATGGCATCAAATGTGGCAAGCAAGCCACTGAGCAAAATGTCCTCATTTTGGCAACAGATAAAATTCTGCCTAAAAATGGGCAAGCTTGGATGCAGGCAGAGTCAATGGCCAAAATCTGCCAAGACAAGGTAAGGAAGTCCTCAATAATCTCTGCCTCACAAATATGTCTGTCAGATATACTAGGCCAGAAGGCTGAAGAAGATGCTCCAATGTTATAGAGAGTTTTGGGTGACTATTCAGGTAGCAAACTGTCTCTGTTGTCTTCTCATTTGGAAAGCTACTAACCTGCATTCACGGCATACTCAGGTAATCAAGGTTATACCTTTTCAAGTCTCTGAAGGAGTTGAAGACCAGATCATTTAGTTTTACAGTCAATCTTAGTTGTTTAGGGGTTAATATGTTTTTAGGTCTAGATAGATGTTTTTAGGTTGATAGAGATGAGATATGATAGATATTGATTTACATTCAGAATTTTAGACTCATCAAGATAGGAAAGATATTTTCTTCAAGTTTGCCAAATACAAGTAGCCAAATCACTAAGAATGTAACATTAATATAATTCCTGATTGTGTCATGGGTTCTTCTTGCTGTAGGTAGTTTATTGTATATATGTGTAATTATATAAATCTATATGTAAAAAAAGAAAAGTAATTTTTAAAGAGGAAAAAAGATTAAAAAAAAAAAAAGAAGAACAGTACCTTCCACTGGACCTTCTGCAAGGCTGATTACCTAATTCCAGCTTCAATAATGTGAAGAGGTTGGGATGTTTCAAATCCAAAGACAAATGATTCTGGTTACTATAAAAGCCTCATCAAATTTTTAACACATTAGAGTAACCTAATTGTGTTCCTGAGCCATGGTCACTCATACTTGCCTCTTGAATAAACTCTCATTCCCATTGAAGTGGAAGTTTTCTTTTTGTTTGGTTTGGTTTTCGAATGTTGACAATCCAAAAGAAGGATGCATTAGTTACTTTTCTTGTTGCTTTAAATTAGCACCTGATTGGAAGCAAAGTAAAGAAGGAAAGTTTAGGAGGGTGTATATAATCTATGGAGGCAGAGAAGGAATATCTTTGGGCAGCTGTTCGCTCACAGCTTGGCATGCCAAGCGGCAGAGAGAACAGGAAGCCGATCCTTGTTATAAAGAAGGTGATGACCCACCCAGCAGAGATCTACTTCCTCAAGCTAGACCCTACCTATCATAGGTATACCAGCCTCCTTTCTTATAGAACCCAGGACCACCTGCCCAAGGATGGCACCACCTACAATGGGCCCTCCCACATCAATCATTAAACAAGAAAATGTCCCACAGAGTTGCCTGCAGGCAATCTGATGGAGGCATCTTCTCTGTTGAGGCTTCCCCTTCCTAGATAACTCTAGCATGTATCAAGTTGACATACCACACCAACACAGCCAAGACACAAACTATGAATCTGTCATGTGAAGTACTTTATAATTTAAGTCAGTTTAGTGAGTGAAATAGTTTAACCATTCCTATATATCCCAATTTATTCCTGCTACAGAGAAAATCTCCTGTGTTTATCTTGTATCCTTCAGTCTTGACATTTTCATTAATTCTACTGGTATTTATTACTGTCTCTTGAATTTTCTCAGAGCACATTTACATCAAAAAAGTCAAAACTCTTCTTTCAGTGTTTATTTTGCTGTATCATTGTCTTCCTTAACTGTAGTTATTGGACTCTGAAAGAATATGTGGAATTATAATCATAACAGCTTTCCTGATCATCTTGAAAGTATTTTAGTTTCACTCTAGAATATTTGTTTTCTTTCTTTTTAACTTTTAAAAATCTGATTTTCCTTTTTTGACTGAAACATGATATTTGCCCATATTTATCAGGTACAGTGATGATTTGGTGCATGTACACATTGCACAATGAATAAATCAGGATAATAGCATTTCTATCATCTTAGATAAGTAGCTACTTCCTACTTCTACTTTGTATTTTTATTCGGAGTATTTGGTAGATTTTTTATTTTTTATTAATTTATTCATATTACATCTCAATTGTTATCCCATCCCTTGTATCCTCCCTACTTGGTAGATTTTATGAAAGCTTTGGTAGATTTTATGAAAGCTTTTAAAGTGTGTTGTCAATACTACCATAATATATCACCCTTTAATTCATTTTGTTATGAATTACACTGATAGGTCTATTTATACTGAACCACAATAGAGTTACTTAGACTCAACCACTCTCTGTTCGCTGACTATATTAAACATGGTGATAATTCCTTTGACATTCTCAGTTTGGAATTCTTTTGGATCTAAGGAATAAAAAGCTTATCCCAAAACATCCTCAACCATAAAGACATTTGAGTTCTTTAGCGCCAGGAGATGGTCACTTTAGGGGTTGAATAACCTTGTCAAGGACTCAAGCTCTTTTATTCGTCCATAGCATCATTACCAGTCTGTAACAATAGAGAAGCTGATTGCATTGTTCAGTGTCTGACTTCTGAGAGTTCTTCCCATCTATGCTTTGCATCACAGCAAGTTCATCAGAAAGTTTGGATTCTCCTTCTCCATTTGGGACCTGACATGGCTTCAAAGTATGTAGTCCCCTTCTACTCAGAACCCCTTCCCTTCAGCATACCTCCTAACAACCATTAAAAACTCACTCAAGTCTCCTTTCCTTACTCACTTCACTAATCTTGGGATGCCTGACCTGGTGGTCCTAGAAAGCCTCTGTAGTGGTTTGAATGAAAATGGTCCCCCATAGGCTCATAGGGACTGGCACTATTAGGAGATGTGGCCTTCTTGGAGTAGATGTGACATTGTTGGACAAAGTGTGTCACTGGGTGCAGGCTTGGAGATTTCAAATGCTCATGCCAGGCCCAGTGTGTCTCTGTCTTTTCCTCCTGCCTGTGGATCCAGATGTAGAACTCTCAGCTTCCTCTCCAGCACCGTGTCTGCCTGCGTGCCACCACGTTTCCCACCATGATGATAATGGACTAAACCTCTGAAACTGTAAGTGAGCCCCAGTTAAGTGCTTTCCTTTATAAGAATTGCTGTGTTCATGGTGTCTGTTCACAGCAATGGAACACTAAGACAGCCTCATTGGGCAAATCAGTCATAAAATGTCCCCATTAACTTGATATATGTGCAATATCACCAGTCTTGACATGAAAAGCAATTTTTGGTGGGGATGTCTTTTCCTGTCTAAAATTAGTACTGTGAGAAGGATGCAAAGATGATGCCCACCATACCCAGATGCTCTTTTATCTTGCTTTGAGTTGCTAACTGACCAATGCCTGAAGAGTCAGCGTGTACTTGGAGCTGCTGCTGCTTTCTAGCTGGTGCTATGTTGGCTGGCCTCTACGGAAACTCTGTTATAGATTTAACTGACCTAAATCAGAGGTTTTTGTTGCTAATAAGTGATTAGGATACCAGTATTGGATTGGATACCTCCTTAAAATAAACTTAGATTGTGTGTTTGGGCCTAGACCTACCTGTGTATCTCAGAATGAATCACCTCTCTCCTAGTGTAAAGTGTGACCAATGTTAGGATGAGGGGCAAAGTTTTACCCTGAGACTGTTCGGTCATATGTCTTAAAGAAACATCAAATGCTAAGCACAGCAGCATACACAAGTGATTTTAACACTCAGGAAGCTAAGCCAAGAAAATTGCAAGTTTAAAGTCAACTTGAGCTACATAGTGATAGACTAGCAATTAGAGCAACAACATAAAAACATTAAGCTATCTCTAATAAGAAAAGGACCCAAGGGTCAATTCAGTTGTTCAAACCTCATACAAACATCTTTGCATTGTGGAGTTTTGGTTTGTTGGTTGTTGTTGCGTCTGCCTGTCTATTTGATTGATTGATGGTGGGGACACAAAATAACAGAATTATCCGCAGCATTTTTTCAGACTCTTGGACCACTGCCAGTGATCTGGCTCTCTGGTCTCTCCAGTGACAATAATGCCCTTCCCACAGTTCCTCATTTTGATTTAAAGAACACTGACAGTCTATTGCCTTACAGGCTCATATTTCGGATAGAGTGTCAGCCAATGCCCCCCATACCTTATGTATAGCATATATTGAAATCAAAATGCAAGTCTCCATCAAGACAGTTCTTATCCCCTTTACTGACAGTGACCAAGGCACTTGATATTGGGCTCTTGAACAAAACATTCAGTAGCATTTTCACCTTATTTATAAGCTACAGTCTTCAGGCCTCAAAGAGTGCCACAATGCCTCATTTAAACAAATATAAATTCAACTAAATGAAGCATGGTGCATGTTCATCATCAGCCAGAAATATGAGAGGTGAATTGTAATAAAAAGTCTTACTCTTGAGGGGCAGGGTGTGCATAGGAATTGAAGCCAAGGTCTTGTATGCTGAGCACTTTATTACTGAACTGGAACCCCCGCCCGATGACTTCATTTTTTGTTTGACTGATAATAGTTTTTTAAGACTCACCCCTGTGGGGCTAGAGTTAGGAGCTCAAGCTGTTCTTGCAGAGGACTGGGTTCAGATCTCAGAACACATATGGCAGAGGACAATAATCTCTAACTTCTGTTTCAAGAGATCTATTCCTCTAGCCTGCTTGGGCACTGCATGTATGTGATGCACAGACACATATACACACAGTCTCTCTCTCTCTCTCTCTCTCTCTCTCTCTCTCTCTCTCTCTCTCTCTCTCTCTCTCTCTCACACACACACACACACACACACACACACACACACACACACACACACACAATACATATTTTTAAAAAAGACTCACTCACCTCTGCAGTCTCATTGTACTCTTCATTTGGTCAAGATGATAGGAAAGGTTTAATGCTTCCTCTTTTGGTATCTATAGAAGTCCCAAAACACAGAAACATTCACTTTACATAAGGAACATACCAAGACTCAAACACACACACACACACACACACACAGAGAGAGAGAGAGAGAGAGAGAGAGAGAGAGAGAGAGAGAGAGAGAGAGAGAGAGAGACTCACAATTAAAATTCCAAGCTTATCTCCTTTCTTTACTCTCTCAAGACAAATTTTTAGACCAACTTGGGAGGCCTTGCTGGCTTCTTTACAAAATTCTGTCTAAATAATCATTTTCATATTTCCTTAGTATACACATGAGATCATCTTCATGAACTCTGCCTTAGTTAGGGCTTCTATTGCTATTACGAGACACCATGATGAAAGAAACTTGGGAAGGAAAGGGTTTATTTTTCTTAAACTTCCACATTGAAGGAAGCCAGGACAGGAACTCAAGCAGGGCAGGAACCTTGATGCAGGAACTGATGCAGAGGCCATGGAGGGGTGCTGCTTACTGGCTTGGTCCCCATGGCTTTTTCGGCTTACTTTCTCATAGAGCCCAGGACCACCAGCCCAGGGATGGCACCACCCACCATGGCCTGGGTCCTCCTGCACCAATCACTAATTTTTTAAAATGTCCTATTCTCCACAGTTGTGTGGAGAGCAGGGACTGACTCTGACATGAACTCTGGTGCCCCATATTTGGACCACCTCTCCTTGATGGGGAGGCCTGATGGCACTCAAAGAAAAAATAAGCAGGCTACCAAGATGAGACTTCATAGCATGTGACCATATAGTGGGGGAGGAGGTCCCCCTCAGTCTTAGACCTAGGGGAGGGGAATAGAGTGAAAGCGAGAGAGGGAGGAATGGGAGGATACAGGTGATGGGATAACAATTGAGTTGTAATCTGAATAAATTAATTAAATAAAAAAATTTTAAACTGTCCTGCGGGCCTGTGAATAGCCCAATCTTATGGAGGCATTTTCTTTCCCTTTGGGAGAGAGTTCACTGTAATTGACATTCATCATTGAATCCTGTGATCTATACTTTGCTTCTGGAATACTCTATAGCTGGCCTATGGTGATGTTGTAATTGGATCCTTGCTGTAAGCTACCTTAAGACCTGCTACCATTAGAACTTCTGACAGTGGCTCTCTCTACATTTTCTTAATTAAGCTTCTCCCCTTTCAGATGACTTTAGCTTGTGTCAAGTTGCCATAAAACTATCCAGCACAGTCTCCAAATTAAATTTGAGGGAGAGGTTCACCCTCTTTCACCATATCAGTCTCTATATATTTCTACCTCTCTTCTCATGGCCTCCAGGGAAGTACTGTGGCTCCAAACAGCACATCCTTTACACCATTTCCCAAAGGTTGTAGGCTCTTGGTAAAAGGCTTTCACTTTACTGTTCCTTTATCTTATTCACAAAGGAAAATCTTCCTGTGAGACCCACAGCAAGTCTCCTGATGCATCTTACTGACTATCTTGAGATTCTAGCACATACCTACGTCAACCACCAACCAAAGGGGACAAGATAGAGTGAAATGAAATCACAAGACATTATGCAGGACTTTTACATCACTGCTCGAACAATGTAGAGAGAAATTACGTTACCAAAGAAGAGAGTGGAATTCAGTTTTGGTTATAAGTCTGCAGTATTTGCCTAAGTAGTATGAGAATGTCTCTGCAGATGAGTGTAGCTTTAGAGCACATGTGTTAGACACACCATACTGCATTATTTTGTACACTGTTTTTCTGATTGTCTATTAATGTGTTGGCGTTACAGAAACGAACTAGGAAGCTGTCCATGTTTTCCTATGGAGTAGAACATGGGTATTAGCTCACAGTATGGATTTTTAAGTTATACCTTCAAAAGTTACATTACTTCATAGGTAATGAAAGAATTTTATTTCAAAAAAATGGTCTTAGAAATTAACTTAGGGGCTGGAGAGATGGCTCAGAGGTTAAGAGCGCTGGCTGCTCATCCAGAGGTCCTGAGTTCAATTCCCAGCAACCACGTGGTGGCTCACAAACATCTATAATGTGATCTGATGCCCTCTTCTGGCCGGCAGGTGTAAATGCAGGCAGAGCACTGTATACAAATAAATCTTTTAAAAAGAAATTAACTTGAAACAGCACAGAAATGTTAGGATGAGCTATTTGTAAATGAAATGGGTCATTACAGTACAATTCTTTGGGTGAATAGACTTTCTCACTAGGTGTTAATGATGGTAACAAAAGATGATGGGGGAAGCTTTCCATATTTTCCATAGCTCCGCTAGCACATTTCCATGATTATGTGAGTTTCTTTATCAGTATGCGTGTGTGTATGCATTCATGTGTGTGTGTGTGGAACTGCAGGAGGTGCATGTGGGAAGCAAGGAAACGCTGGAGATGTCATCTTCACTTTCCACATTGTTTGAGACAAGGTGTCTCTTTGGTCCTTCCCTGCTGCATATGACAGGCTCTATAGAGATTCTCCTGCCTCCACCTTCTGTCTCACCACAGGAGCACTGGAATTATAGGTGTGCACTACCACAGCTGGCTTTACTTGGGCTCTGGGGTTTCTAACTCAAACCTTTTTAAGCAAGTGGTTTACTCCTTGAGCCATCTCTCCAGTCCAACTGTGAGATTGTTAAAGGTTAAACGGGAATTAATGCAGAACTGGTTTTCCGCTTTAATTGGCTGACTATACTCTAACTACACTTCTAGGATTTAGAGTGTTCCAGAACCCAGGCCATTATTTTCTACTGTTTTTCTTTTCTCATGTCTTCCAAAAGAGTCTCATTTAGGTTCAGGGTTATAATATGCCACAAATTCATTGTTGATTTCAAATTCACATTTAAAGCCAATTTCCCCCTTGTGGCCCAGAACTACATATCCCAGAAAGCCATTTTATTTCTCTACCCTGCTTACTAAAAGACACCACAAAGCACATTTCTACTCTAGCCCTCTTGCTTCTCCCTTTTTTTCTTGGTTTTCTCTACCTCAGAAATGATGCTTCTATGTATACTCTTTCTTTAGTCATTGGTGTTTTGCTTGCAGTATGTCTGCGTAAGGGTGTCAAAAGTCCTGGAACTGGAGTTACAGGCAGATGTGAGCTGCCATGTGAGTGTTAGGAATTGAACCTGGATCATCTAGAAGAGCAGCCAGGGCTCTTAACCACTGACCTATCTCCGCAGCCCCTCTATTGATACTCTTATTCACATTTAAAAGCTAGCATTCATCCCACCACAATATAAACAAACCATGATATTTATCCATTCTGCATTTAAAATATAGCCTCCATTTCTCTTCTTTTGTCTGTCCCCACTAATAAAACCTTAGAATAACGCAAATACTGGTCATTTTTCTTCACACAGTTAATATCTTAAAATTATCAAATCCATCTGTACACATGATCCAAAAAGCTTTCTGTGTCTGAGGAAGCCACCATTAAAAACACTGCGACATTAGCCTTTCAAAGCGAGAAAAAAAATCACTTGTCTTAATCTTACTTCTGAGACCAGGTAAAATGACATCATTGTCTCAACATCATCTCACTCCTTTCTGCTTCCTTGCTTACACTGGTTACTGTACTACAGCCTGGAGATGTGAAGCTTTCTTTACACTTAAGCTTTTGCTACTAGTGTTCTGGGTCTCAGATCAAATACTATCTTCTTAAAAGACCTCCCAGACAATGGAGATGGCTCAGTTAAGTGCAATAGCTTCTCACATAATCTTGAATACATGAGTTTGGATCATCAGAACATATATTAAAGCCAGACATGGGGTCGCGTATGTGTGGTCCCAGCACTCCCACAGCAAGATGAGAGGCAAGGATAGGATAATCCCCCAAAAGCTTACAGACTAGTTAGTCTAGAGTACTGAATGCAAAAGGAGAAACAGGAGAGACCCTGCCTTAAACAAAATAAAAGGTAGACCTCACTCCTGACAACTGTCCTGTGACCTCTGCCCACAAGCTATGCATCCTCACACACAAAATAAACACACACACACACACCTTATAATGACTAAAACATTAAAAGAATGAGTAAGCAAAAATGATTCAAAGAAACATGAATGAACTATTAATTCAATTCAAGCTTTGTATAAGAAACAGCAATTTGAATGGAGACGGAGGGGAAGGTGGATGGAGAGAGGCATACTATTAAAAAGGTGAATTTTGGAAATAAAACCTGTAATAAATCAAATAAAAATCTCTCAGTGGAAATCACCACCCAAAACTATACCAGGTGAAAGAAAGAATACCAAGATTGAAGAAAAAGTTGAAAAATTAGCACATTCAGACAACTAGCAACAGAGCCTCATGACCACAATAGTCAAAATGCTTGGACATGATTACAAGGACAAAACCTACAAAACTGTGCTATAAAATAGGAAGCTGAGATACAGACTGGAAGGACAGAAAAAAAAATAACCAGTGGAATATAACAGAAAAAAAAGTTTCAAACCTGAGAAAAGAGATGGATATCAAAGTGCAAGAGGTATTTAGAATCCCATTTAGACACAACCAGGAAAAAAGCCTTTCCTTGTCATTGTATAGTTAAAATATCAAGACCACAGAACAAGGAAATATTGAAAGCTGCAAGAGAGAAGTGTCCTTACTTACAAAAGCAAACCTATCAGAATAATAGCAGACTTCTCAACAGAAACCTTAAAAGCCAGGAGAACATGAACTGATGTATTTCAAGTGCTGAGAATAAACAACTGCAAAGCAAGGCTGCAATAGCTTGCAAAGTTATCCTTTAAAATGAAAAGAGAAAGAAAGGCCTTCTGTGGTAAACATAAACTAAAGCAATTTGTGCCTACTAAGTCAGCATCACATACAGTTCTTTTTTTAAATATATTTTATTAATTTATTCATATTACATCTCAATGGTTATCCCATCTCTTGTATCCTCCCATTCCTCCCTCCCTCCCGCTTTCCCCTTATTCCCCTCCCCTATGACTGTGACTGAGGGGGACCTCCTCCCCCTGTATATGCTCATTGGTAGCCTGCTATCCTTCCTCTGAGTGCCATCAGGCCTCCCCATCCAGGGGACAGGGTCAAATATGAGGCACCAGAGTTCCTGTGAAAGTCAGTCCCCATTCTCCACTCAACTGTGAAGAATGTAAACGCCTTCACTTACCAGGAAAAGTGGGACAGAGGGGAGGACATCCTATTGGGACTCTAGGTGAGAGAAGCATGGGAGAATGGGGAAATAGAAGGATCCAGAGTGTCCTAGGAACCTACAAGAAGAACATTATGATGGGCAGATCTGGGCCCAGGGGTTCTGCTCAAACTATGGCACCAGCCAAGGACAATACGTGCAGTAAACTTCGAACCCCTACCCAGATCCAGCTAATGGACAGGACATTCTTCACATACAGTTCTTAAAGGAATACGACACAGAAGAGGAAGAATGCTCAAGAGAAAAATAAATCACGAAAGCTCAAGAATGAACACATCTCACTAAGATAGATTAAAAATAAGAATTAGAAATCAGGCAGTGGTGACGCACTGCTTTAATCCCAACACTGAGGAGGCAGAGGTAGGCAGATCTCTGTGAGTTCATGGCCAGCCTGATTTATAGAGTGAGTTCCAAGACAGCTAGGGCCACATTTGCATGTGCTTGTATATGCATCCTCCTCCCTTCCCCGCCCCCCAGTCTCTCTCCCTTTCTCTCTCTAATTTAAAAAATTAAGGGCACTGAAAAGGCTCAACAGGTAAAGCTAACAACCTGACTCTGATCCCCCAGAGGCCACATGGTAAAAGAAAAGGTCACCAGAGTTTGTGTGAAAGTCAGTCCCCACTCTCCATTTAACTGTGGAGAATGTCCTGTCCCTTGGCTAGATCTGGGTAGGGGTTTGATGATGACTGCACGTATTGTCCTTGGTTGGTGCCATAGACTAAGCAGAACCCTTGGGCCCAGATCCACCCATCATAGTGTTCTGACTTTCACATGAACTCTGGTGCCCCATATTTGGCCATGTTCCCTTGATGGGAAGGCCTGATGGCACTCGGAGGAAGGATAGCAGACTACCAAGAAGAAACTTGATACCCTAGCATCATATTCAAGGGGAGGAGGTCCCCATCAGTCGCAGTCATAGGGAAGGGGAGTGGAGTGAAAGCAGGAGGGAGGGAGGAATGGGAGGATACACAGGATGGGATAGCAATTGAGATGTAATATGAATGATTCTTATTTTTTCAATAAAAAAATAATTAATTAATTTAAAAAGAAAGAAAAGGTCAACTCTCATAAGTTTTCCTTTGACCTTCACACACATGCATATGTGTGCACAAATACACAACTCAAACTAAAGAAGTGCTAGTTAAAGAGTTTCTAGCCAGATGTGGTGGCGCACGCCTATAATCCCAGCACTTGGGGAGTATGAAGCAGGTGGATCGCCGTGAGTTTGAGGACAGCCTGGTCTACAAAGTGAGTCCAGGAAAGCTAAGGCTACACAGAGAAACCCTGCCTAGAAATAAAAAATCAACAACAAAGATTTTCTAACTTAAAGAAGAGGAAAAATGAAATAAAATTTACCTAAACCTTTGTTATACAACTATGGCAACTCTAAGTGATTATATTAAAAATTCAGAGAGAGAATTGGGCCAGGTGGTGCACACCTATAATACCAGCACTTGGGGAGGCAGAGGCAGGTGAAGCTCTGTGAATTCAAGGCCAGCCTGGTCTATAAAACGAGTGCAAGACAGCCAAGGCTGCACAGAGAAACCCCGTCTTGGAAAAAAAAATCAGAGAGAGATGAGTAGTGATGGCACACGCCTTTAATCCCAGCATGCAGGAGGCAAAGGCAGACAGATCTCTGATTTCAAGGCCAGCCTGATCTACAGAGTGAGTTCCAGGACAGCCAGGGCTACACAAAAAAACCCTGTCTCAAAATCTCAGGGGTTGTTTGGTGGAGGGGGGGGGCGGAATCTGCTTCCCTGTACAGACCATTGCCATTGCACTTGGTTGCCCACTGGAAGTTGACAGTAAGACCCTATCAGTGAAGACACTGAACACATTGGTCACAGAACTTGGAGAACTCAAGTTGATACTAAACTGAACGCCTCCTTCCTGCTGGCTAGCTTTCCGGGCGCCACAAGGTGCGAGGCAGGCATCTAGGAGAGAAGAGATACCAACAGGCTTACCCTGCTGTGACCCCTGTGAACTACAGTAGCAATCACCTGGAAAGATATATCCATTGGTGTAATAGTGACATGAATATCTCGAGCAGAGGTAGCCAATCCGACTGGCTGGATTTAAGGCCTACTTGTGAACAGCTATGGTTGCCTACGCAAGACCTGCACAAGAATAATCCAGTCAATATTTCAGCATGGAGGAGAAGAGAGTCATAAGATCTCAAGTCATAACCGAGAAACTATAGAAGTTCATGGCTGTCAGGGGAGAGAAAGGTCAGTTTTCCCTCCCTAGTAGATTGTGCATACTACCGTGGACACTCCTGTTATACTCATGGGATTGTGGGCAACACTAATTGGACTCAATAGTTTTCAGTTTTCTTTTCATTTATTCTTCTCTCATACAACACATCCTGACCGTAGTTTCCCCTCCCTCCACTCCTCCCAGTTCCCCTCCACCTCACCTCTCCCCTAGAGCCACTCTTCCTCCATTTCCTTTTAGAAAAGAGCAGACCTCCCAGGGATATCAACCAAGCACAGCATAACAGGAAACAGGAAGACTAGGCACAACCCCTCACATAAGGTTGGAGGAGGCAACTCAGGAGAAGGAAAAAGGTTCCAAGAGCTGGCAAAAGAGTCAGAGACACACCCACTCCCACTGTAAGGAGTCCCACAAAAACTCCAAGGTAACTTCCTTCCAATGCTTTGAATTGAGATCGTAAGGCCACTTTGCTTCTTCCTAGACATACTGCAATTCAGAACAACCACTGCCAAGTAAATGCTGATACAAAGTCATGCTTATATGGCCCAAGCTGGCTTTTCCTATAAAAAGGAAACATAGGAAGTAACAAGTATACTCTCCACTTCAAATAAATTTTGTGAAGCGAACATTTCCATCACAAACTCCACTATAAACAGAAAGCATAAAGCCATGCACAGAAACAGGCCAGAAGCAAAATCATCACCCTTATCCAAACTAATCTCAGTGTGCCAGTTCGTGCTGCGGTAACAAGTTAACACAGGCTGGACAGCTTCCCAGGAAGGCACTCATTTCTCCCATTCCTCCAGCAAGCTGTTCTCAAAAGGACACTGTTTCCCATCATGAGATTCTCACATTCAAGATCTCATATAAACCAAATCTTCTTCCAAGGACCCCATCTCTAGCTACCATATATAGAAAGACTTATGACTAATAAACATTTATATTAAATCCTCCAGTAGAAGTAAATTATGTTAAAAAGCAGTAGGTTCAAGATTGTACCCAGTAATCACATATGTTTTCCCAGACTATTTTCCTTGTCTGTGAGCTTTGGAAATAAGATTTCTGAGTGAAAAAAATTAGAGAACTCTCAAATAAAGATCCTACTGATGTACCCCCAAGGTCTTAGAATAATGAGTATAACCGAAATATCAAAGCAGGAGACAGCAAAAATAATAAAGATCAGCATAAGAAGTTAATAAAATAAGGGACTAGGAATAATACATAGGCTCAATCAAACAGAAAATTGGTTCTTAGGAGAAAAAAAAAAAGATTGAGAAACCACTAGCCAAATTAACTGCCCAAAAAAAACCCTGAATTAATGAAACTACATAAGAAAGGAGTATTGTTATAACAGACTCCAATGAAATCTAGAAATTCATTGAAAATCTTTCTCTTCCAAAAATCTAGATTAGATGAAATGGACAAATTCCTAAACACCTATGACATGCCAAAATTAAATCAATATGATTTAAACAATTTAAACATGCCTAAAACAAAAACAGGATTAAAGTACTAATAAAAATTCTCCACAGGGAGGCAGAGGCACCATACAACAACAAAAAAAAACTTTTTGGTGGAATTTGTTTTCTTTTTTGTTTGTTTGATTTTTGTTTTTCTCTGAGACAAGGTTTCTCTGTGTAGCCCTGGGTGCCCTGGACTCACATTGTAGACCAGGCTGGTTTCAAACTCACAGAGATCCACCTGCCTCTGCCTCCCTGTGGAGAATTTTCAATGATAAATGGTGGCAAGGATGTGGGGTTAGAGGAACCCTTATGCGCTGTTGGTGGGGATGTAAACTGTTGGAGCTACTATGGAAATCAGTGTCCAAGTTCCTCAATAAAATAAAATAAAATAAAAGCTAAAAATAGACCTACCACATGACCCAGCTATACCACTCCTGGTAATATGCCCAAGGAACTCTAAGCCAGCATACCATAAAGATGCCTAGTGCTTTATTCACAGCAGCTAAGAAATGCGACCAGTCTGTATTTCCATCAACAGATGAAATAAATACAAATAAAAATAAAGCAAGTAGATAAAGTGTGATACATGTACACATTGGAATTTTATTCTGCCAGAAAGAAAACTGAAATCATGGCTTTTGCACGAAAATGGGCTGACTTGGAAACCATTAATATGAAATAAGCAAGTCAGAAAGACAAATATGCTGGGTCTCCTCTCATATATGGAACTTAGATTTAAAGTAATATATAGGTGCATATATGTGTGTGTACGAAACTACAGGCGATCTTAAGGGTGGGGGAGAGTAATGGAATGCATGTGACATGAAGACAGAAGTGTGAAGGAGGGAGGAAAAGCATCCAGAGAGAAGGAGGGAACACTGGGGAGACAATTGGGAGAGGGGGGCATCGGAACAAACCATAATGACTAGGAAGAGAAAGGCGACAAAGAGGTAGTGTCTGCTTATAACAGAAGTGACTACAACCAACCAAAACACATCTATGCAGGTATTAAAACATCACAATGAGACCCATTAATTTCAGCCAGGCATGGTGGTGCACACCTTTAATCCAAGCATTCGGGAAGCAGAAGCAGATGGATCTCTGTGAGTTCAAGGCCAGCCTGGTCTACAAAGGGAGTTCCAGGACAGCCATGGATATACACAGAGAAACCCTGTTTTGAAAATAAAACAAAACATTAATTTGGTTCATTGTGGTTTGTTTTACTTACAGGGTTTTATTAAATAGCCTTAGATGGCTTAGAACTCACTATGAAGACCAACCTGGTCTCCAACTCACTAAGTTCTGCCTACCTCTGTCCCCCAAGTGCTGGGATTAAAGGGATGCATCACCACAGCTGGCCCTATAATTCATTATTTTGAATAATTGATATATGCTAATGAAAAGCCAAAAGATGGACCAGTAAGATAGTTTAGTGTATAAAGTTGTCTGCTAACAAGGCTGATGACCAGAGTTCAATTCTAGGGCCCTACATAGAAGAAGAACAGAATTAACTTTGGAAAACTGCTGCCGGCCTCTACATGCATGCCATAGCACATGCATGTGCACAAACACACATAGAAACAAAATAAATAAAGTGATTTTTTTAAATGGCAATGGCAGGGCTGGATAGATGGCATGTTAAGAACATATATAGCTCTTGCAGAGGTGACTTCAGTTTCCTGTACCCACGACCCGTCACTCTGAACAGCTTGACTGTATTGAAGTAAGTTATCTAGTAGCACAAGAGAGGGGAGATAATGCGGGGAAAACAGGGAATAAAATATCCTAAGGTCCTCCAGGACAATCAGCAGGCATGCAGACCAATGATCCTGACACTGGAGAGAATCAGGAGTGAGTTCAAGGCCATCTGAGCTATACATAGCAAGAACCTGTCTTGACAAATAGACAGGACAGACAGACAAACACCAAAGATAAAACGCCCTGAGGAAATTGAATAGGAATTGCTGGTATCTACAACAAGATTAGGTGTTCAAATGGGAAACTGAGGGATTTTGGTCACTCATGGGTTTGATTTAGGAAACTTGGTACTACTTAAAAGTTTTGATACAGTAAAAGAGTTATGGGACGGGGAGTTGAGTCATAAAGAACTCCCCAAAGCACACTTTCTCCAATTCCAGATTGGAAATTCTTGTCGAATCCTATCTGCGTGGCATCGCTGTCCATTTTGGCACTCAGGAGATGGTAGCAGGTGAACTGGATGTTCAGTGCCAATGTGGACATTTAAAAGGAAAGGGAGAGGAGAAATGGAAAGAAAGAAGTGAAGAGGAGGAGGAAGGAAGGAGGGATGGAGGGAGAAGAAGGAGGAGAGAAAAAAGAAGAAGAAAGGGGAAGTGGAGGAAGAGGAAAAGGAGGAGGAGGAGGAAAATGGGGAAGGGAGAAAGAAGAAAAAATTCACGCCAGATAGGCTGGTACCTTTCAGAAACTCTCAGGAAATTATGGACTCACTGCAATTCCCAGGATAGTTATATTACCATGACCTACTTTAAAGAAAACATACTCTTGGTGGAGCTGCCTTGCCAGGCCACAGAGGAAGAAGATGCTCTCAGTCCTGATGGGACTTGATGAGCTGGGGTGGGTTGGTGGGGATGGACTCCCCTTTTCTGAGGAGTAGAGGATAGGAGGAAGAGGCAGGGAAGGTGGCATGGAGAAGAGGGGAAAGGAGAGAGGAGGCTATGATACCATTGTAAAGTGAATTCATTATTTAATTAATTTGGGGGGAAAAGAGCAGACACCCAACTCACCCGATGAACCAGAATTATCTGTCACTGAATTTTGGTCCTAGCAGGCTGTCCTGCAGGTCTCATAGCCCATGTCTATGACGTCCCTGGCATGTTAATCCCTTAGTGGGAGGAGTTAGTGTGCGTGGCTCTAGGGTTTCAGTCTAGGAGAGGAGGGGGAGGGAAGGAGGTAGGAGCTAGGAGCCAGGACTGGACAAGACACCGAAGTGACGGGTGAGCCCGTTGCAGTCCAGTACTTAGAGCAGGCTCAGCTATGGCTGTGGACTTGAAAGACCCCAAGAGCGGTTTCCGCCACTGCGATGTGGTTCTGTTCATCAACGAAGAGGTAACAAGGAACGGTGGTGGCCCTGCCTTCTACCTGACCTTCCGTTCTCGGCCGTGGAAGGATATAGAAGATGGCCTGAAGTCTGTCGTGGTTGATGCCCATGTACCGCGCACCATCAAGAGAGCCTGCGCCTGGAGTGCTCTGGCCCTGGGAGTAAGGGTGGCTACGAGGCAACGACAGAAGCAGATACAACGTGTTCAACAGCTGTACAGTCAGGTCGAAGAACATGAGGAAGCCACCTGGACTTTGGCCACAGACATCCGACGGCTGCGCGAGGAACGGGATGAAGTGCTCTCGGAGCTTCGCAGTGCAAGGGACAACCTAAAGCAAGTGCTACACGAGCGCGATACGCTGCACAGAAGGCTGATTGAGTTTGAACTGTCCCAGCAACTCCTTGCTGAGTCACAAGATGCTGATTACCCAGGTACTCCGCCATGGTCTCTAATTGTCAAAAAACATAGAGAAGCTCTTGCCACCGGCTTGCAGAATGGCCAGTATGCAGTGTCCCCGAAGAAAACCCAAACAGCACCCATAACAGGTATGGCAAGATCCCCTCCCTGGTCCTTGAGCCTAGGCCCCACATCCCCCTCCACTAGTGTTCTCTGCATTGTTCCCAATGGCATCCCCCCCCCAAGCCGAGTACTCAAGAAGGAGAAGGAGGCGCTCCATCCACTAGCTCCCTTGCCTGCAGTTGACTGCAGTTGGGATCCCTGTGCTGGGGCCTGAGGGACCAAATTTGTTGACAAAAACTAATGGAGATATCCCCAGGGGAACTGGGAAGCTTTGGCCGCAAATAAGCTCCTCGCAGAATTTAGGGAGGGAGAAAGTAAATTGGACATATGTTCCAAAAGGGAATAATTTCTTAAGATCCCTTTCTTAATATATGGGTTTTTTTTCCATTTATATCATAGACTATTTGAAAACTCACGTAAAACTTTTCACTATTCCACTACCAAGCAATAACCCATGAGTTTCTTTGTCTGCTGTGCTATGGGATCTAACTCATGGCCTCGTGCATGCATGCTAGGACAGTACTCTGCCAAAGCTATAGCTTTAATCTGCAATTACCCTCTTTAGAAAAGTAAATCTAATAGCATATAGGGATCTCTTTCTAAAGATTCAATTATTCTATAAGTGTGTATAATTTGCATTGGTTTTGAAAAAGGATGAAATTGTACTGAATATGTCAGTTTCTCTTTAAAAGGAAAACGTTTCCAGTTGCAGGTACATTTACAGGCACACAGGAGTTGACTGTTATACATCCAGTTACCATTCTGAAGATGCTGATGCTACGGAACATTCTCTTTTTCTTTTTCTGTAGCTCTCCTTAACTTTCTTCTTGCACAACACCAGATCTTCTGCAGGCCATAGCTCTGCTTTGAAAACAGAAGGTGCAGTGTGCTCTGGGTAACATGCCTTTCCTTTGAGAATGCTATTGTTTTACTGTGGTGTTTCTTTCATTTGTACAACATTCACGGGTGCTATTCTTTTGTGTCTCTAAGTTCTAGAAACTTTGCATGAGGCTGAAGAATTTCCAGCTTCCACTATGTGACTCTTCAAGAAATCCCCTTGAGAAGCAGCCTCCACCTCAGTAAGACCTCAGCTAGCTACTGCTACTAAAAGAAATGAAGGAATTGGAAGAAGAGGATGTCTGGGTATATGTTTTAGGAGGAAAAGCATACCAATCTTGTTAGAACTTAATCCACTGACATCGCAGAGTTCAAAGAGATTCAAAGACCGATGTAAAATTTCAGAGAAAGTCCCAAGTTTGTTGAATTTCATTCTTTAGTTCCTTGAACAGATACAGATAAATTGCTGTCTGGTAGAAACCACAATTACATTATTCAGTATGCACATATAATCCCTTTGGCTAAGCTTGGTTAGATGACAATAGAGAATCTAATTTCAACCCCAGTGTGAATCATTGTATTCTTTGCCCTGCATGAAATGTAACCTTTGGAAAAACTCTATTGGGAAAAAAAAAAAACAATCAAGATCCTTGTCTCTAATTTGGGGTGGCAACATTAGACGTTTATTTGGGGAACACCAAAGTACAAAACAGTCTTGTTGAAATGTAATTTCTCCCTTTATCAAGGAATTAACTTGATGACTGAGTAATTTAGAGAGCTATAGTATTAATAGAAAATATGATAAGTTTCATGCAATTCATAAAACAAAGTTACTGATTTCTGGGGGCTTACTAGGAGTTGGAAACCATATGCTCTATTAACTGGTACACATCATGGTCCTCCTTGGTTAGTTTAGCTAGATGACAAGAAGGGAGCATAATTTGGGATACAAATTCGATGAGAAGTTTTTCTCTGTCTTGCATATAGTGTGGTCCTGGGTAAAACTGATAGAATATCCGGATCCGTTTTTGAAGCTAGTTTTGGGGGCAACGTGAAAGAAATCATCAAGGGTGGATCTGAGTGATCAAAGTGTTCCTCTTCTTAGTCTAAAGTTAAGACAAATGCACACTGGCAAAGACCGGGAAGGTGGTCTCATGGAAACACAGCTAGAGCTTTTCTGATCCTCCAACCATTTCCTCTCTTGAGAGCCATAGGTGTTTCCCTACTGGATTGTCTTAAAGAAAGTATTCAGGGGGTGTTGGCTATACTCTCCAGCCCTCAATCCTGACCTGCCCACACCCCAGGCCTCTTTCTCATCAGAAATGCGTGAGGAACGTTGGGGTCACCACAGCACTCTGTATGAATGGTGCTTCCTTTGGGGGCATTAATTGCGTTTTACAGACTCCTCTTCCAGTAGGCATGGGATTTGCAGGCTTTCTACTCCTCTGGGTCAGCGGCTGCAAGGTATGAAGAAGCCAGGGTGTAGCTGGACCTGGGGGGTTAGATACAAACTTCAGTCTGAACTACAAGCGTCCCTGAGTTCCTGGAAGGATCCTGGCCAGCTAACCAGGATCTACTTTTATCAGAGTTTTTCTTTTAATTAGTAATGGAGGAGACACTTGGGCCTGGTGTATGTTCTGGGAGGATTGTATTTCAGAGATTTGTTCAAAACTGACAGCTCCAATCCTTACTTTCCTTCTATTCCAACAAGGTAAAGTTCAGTCTCATTCTCTATTGGAATGCTGCTCCTTTTCTGAAGATTACCAAGAACTGGAGGCACCTCCATGGGGCCTTCAATCCACTGTAATTTTCCCAGCTACCTTCAGTGTCTGACATTGCATGGGCCCTTGAAAGTGGATATAGCTGCAGTTCCTCAAGAGAGCTAGGGGAGTGAGATGGGTGTTTTTGCCCTGATATCTGGGAGGCTTTGTGGAACAAGAAGTCATTTTCCTGAGGCTCCCTGTGGTTCCCTAGTATAAATGGAAATCTCTCTTGCTTTTCTGCCCCCCCCAAGGCTTTGTCCCCATACTCCCGTACATAATTTTCTTTCTTTCCTTTCTTCCGTCTTTTCTTCCTCCCCACCCCCTCTCCTTCCACCACTCACCCTCTCTCTTTTCTCCCACCCATCTGTCTGTCCATCTGACTGTCTTTGTATCCCACACTGGCCTTGAACTTACTACCTGATGATCCTGCAGATCCTCTTGCCTCCTCCTTCTGAGTGCCTGGATTGCACATGGGGCCCACCACTTCCAGGTTTATGTGAAGCGGAGGACTTTCACCCTGTGCCTGGTAGGGCCAATTAAAATACACCCTCAACTCTCTCCTACACATAAGCTTGCCAATGTGATGATGGTGACGGTTCTGGAGCAGCCAGACTATAGACTAGCCACAAGATAAAAATTCCATGAGGCTTAGCAAGAGTGTAGGCTGGCTGCCTGCTTCGTATTGGGATAAGAAAGGGGAGAAATAACAAAAGTGACTGCCTTAGCAGTGTTCTTACACCCCAAATTTATGATTATTTATAGGGTCTGGAGTGCTAGAGAGAAAGGAGTCCACAATGGATATTAGTCCCAAAGCTAGACTGTCTGGGTTGGGGCAAGTTTTATGATATTCTTGCATGTGATCATAGCTCCCTGGAATAGGGGAAAGACAGGACACAGATGAGACTTGGGAATGTCATGGTCCTCTTTAGTGTGGAACCAATAGCATTAAGATTACTGGTGACTTTGTTAGATGTACATTCTTGAGTACTACTCAGATGTCTGGACATGACACCTAGCAGGTAAGTCAGATGCATGCTGAAATTTAAGGTTTGTCTTAATCCACAGCATAAGGTGGACATACTATCCTGGATCTCATCGCAGCTGCTTCATCTAAACAGACTCTCCGTTTATACTTTGAGGCCCACCAAAATAGCTATAGGTCTCTATGTGTCATTTTTTTTATATAGATCAATGGGATTACCTACTATTACAGGGGTATTTTTTTTCACATCAAGTTGCCAGGATCTTTGACTAGATAGATTCCTTTACAAAGGTTTTCAATTCCCTCTTCTTCATCCTAGTCAGGATACATGAAGGTAAAGATAGTGAAGTGTTTTTTTGGTGGAGGGGGCTGGACCATGAAGCCAAGGGATTGGGTTCAAAAGGCTACTCTGCTCTGCAACCTCAAACATGTTACTAAATATTTCCAAGCCCCCCTCAAGTATTGGCCCCTCCATCTACCATCTGAGCTGTTCTCTGTAATGATGGGCTAATGGTTTAGAGTAGTAGTAGCTAAGAACCTACACATACCATTAAGAGCTTAGTATCTGAAACCCTATGACTATTATGCTGTTGTTGGCTGCTGAGGTTTGGATGTTGTTTGTCCCTCCCTGAAAGGTTTATGTGTTGAAGACTTGGTTCCCCATGGCTGGGAAGTGGCAGGACCTTTCAGTGGTAAGTCCTAGTGGGAGATCCCTAAGATATTGGGAGCACTCCACCAGAGGTGAGCATTCTTCTCCTGGAGTAAATTCTGAGGAGAACATGTTGTAAAAGCATGAATGTGAGTTCTGAACAAAAAAAAAAAAGGTTTTTTTTTAACTTCCTGTTTGAAGATGTAATTTCTGTCTCATTCACATGCCCTGCCAGGTGATGCAGCCAATCGGGCCTTTAATTAGAGTTGAGCAGACACCATTGCCATACTTTTAGATCTCAAAAAAATGAGAGATAAACGTTTTTTGGAATTTTTATTTATTTTTATTATAATAAATCACTCCTCCGTTCTCTTTCCTCCCACTGAACCCTCCCATATACCCCTCTGTACTCTTCCAAATTCACAAATTCATGTCCTGTTTTTCAGTAATTGTTGTTATATATCCTGGTCAGTTTGTATAATGTTACTCCAATGTATGTTTTTCAGGCTGACAGGTTGGTATTATATAAGCAATTAGCATGGTTTTCCCTGGGGAAGACCAATATTTGTACCAGTATCAGTATTCTTTAGTTGTCTGTAGGTCTTAGCTTAGGGTTGAGGCCTCCTGGGCTTTCCCCCCATCTACTTTGGCATGTCTACTGTTGTTGTTGTTATCCTTGCTCAGCTCAAGTTTAGGCAGTTATGCTAATGAGACTTGATGGGTGTAATATTCCTAGGAAACACAATCTCAGAGCAAACGATCTGACCCTCTGGTTCTTAGAATCTTTATGCCTCATCTTCTGCAATGTTCTCTGAGGTTTAGGCGAAGAAATACTTTGTGGATGTATCCACTAGGACTAGGCTCCACACCTGTGCATTTTGATTGATTGTGGTTTTCTGTCTGTTGCAAAGTGTCCTTGATAAAGAGATAAGACTACACTTATTTGTGGGTATAATTAGGGATTATGCAGTTTTAGTAAACGGGTGGTTGTAGGTTCTCCTCCAAGATCTATGGCTTCACCAGCCCTGAGTGGCTGGTTAGGCTTTCAGCACCAGGCATGCTTTCCCTCTTCTTGATCAGGTCTTGAGTACAATTAGAGAGCTGTTAGTTCCCAGCAAAGTATGTAGGCCGCTACTGCAACCCTAGGATTATTGGGCCTTGTTGGTTCTTATTGTGGTTCACAGACATCATAGCTAAGTAGATGTATTGGTTGTTTCCTTCCCTTGAAAGCTTGTATGATGCTTTCTGGTGCCATGAGTGCTAGTCCTCAGGGAGGAGGCCATCAGGTCAGTTCCAGTTCAGGCATTTCTGGGCTGTATGTCTGAAGCCGCAGTCTTCAGCAACAGGGACTTACCTTCCACCTCTTTGGGGAAACCAAGAGCAACAGTAATAGGCATGTTCTTGGACTTTAATCATGAAGGCGTGTTGGAGTTTGTCAAAGGCTTTTCTCCGTGTAATGAAATGTTCCTGAGATTTTTGCCTTTTAAGTTCATTTACGTGGTTTGTTACACTTATTATCTTGCATATGTTGCACCATCCCTGCATTTCCAGCAAAAAGGCAAATTAGTTGTAATAAACAGTTGAAGTGGAAGTTTCTGGATACTTTAAAACCTTAGTTGTGTCATGCGATGTTTTTCTGGAGGCTGTCTTGTGAGAGAGCATTTGATATTTTGCTGAAAACAGATACGGTAAGAGGGTGCGTGATGTTAAAAAAGAATATATAAAGAACCCCACAGACGATGACGATGCTTTTGCATTGCTATGCCATGCACTGATTTCTTGGTCTTCACTTCATAGAGAGAAACACACCAGAGAACTTCTTGTAGTATTCCAGCTGATCCAGGCCACTTCTGTTGTTGATTCAGTAGAGCTTTACTGTTTCTGCTGGATCATGCCACCCCTACTGATTCATGTTGCTGTTTGGTGTTTGCTATTGAACTGGACTGCTGGTATCCTGACAACGCAGAGTGGAATCACACCCTCCTCTCCAAGGAACTACATCTAAACATGCCCACAACGCCCTTTTCCTATTAACCTTCTTTCTCCCATACCTCTGGTCAGTGGGTTAGAAGGAAGGTAGAAGCATTTAAGAACCCTAAATAAAGTAGATTGAGAAATATCTAGGCCTATAAACAATCTTTCTGATATATGTCTGTGCACTGTTTTGCAAGTATTTTATTGAGCATTTTTGAGTCTATGTTCATCAGGGATACTGACCTGTAGTTTTCTTTTTTTGTTTTGTCTAACTGGTGTTGGTATTGGTGATGATGGCTTTGTAGGAGTTTGAGAGCTCTCTCTCTGTCTCTCTCTCTCTCTGTCTCTCTTTGACTCTCTGTCTCTGTCTCTGTCTCTGTCTCTGTCTCTGTCTCTGTCTCTCTCTCTCTCTCTCTCTCTCTCTCTCTCTCTCTCTCTCTCTCTCTCTCTCCTTTCTTTCTCCTCCTTTGTATAGTTTTAAGAATTGGCTGTAGATCTTCTTTGAAAGTCTAGTAGGAATCTGCTGTGAATTCATCTGACCTTGAACATTTTTTTCACCTGGAAGGCTTCTTAAAAGTACTAGTATTGGTGCTCGCTTCGGCAGCACATATACTAAAATTGGAACGATACAGAGAAGATTAGCATGGCCCCTGCGCAAGGATGACACGCAAATTCGTGAAGCGTTCCATATTTTTATGCTCCGGAGGAATCTCCATACCTGATCTCAAACTGTACTATAAAGCAATAGTACTTAAAACAGCATGGTACTGGCACAGCAACAGGCTGGTTGATCAGTGGAATCGAATCGAAGACCCAGATATGAATCCACACACATATGGTCACTTGATTTTTGACAAAGAAGCCAAATCCATTCAATGGAAAAAGGATAGCATCTTCAACAAATGGTGCTGGTCTAACTGGAGGTCTATGTGTAAAAAAATGAAACTGGACCCATATTTGTCACCTTGCAAAAATCTCAAATCCAAGTGGATTAAAGACCTCAACATAAAACCAGAGACACTAAGCCACTTAGAAGAAAAAGTGGGAAAGAGCCTGGAACATATTGGCACAGGAGACAACTTCCTGAACAGAACACCAACGGCCCAGGCCTTAATGTCAACCATTAATAAATGGGACCTCATGAGGCTGAGAAGCTTCTGTAAGGCAGGAGACACTGTCAAGAGAACAAAGCGACAGCCTACAGACTGGGAAAAAATCTTCACCAACCCTACATCTGACAAAGGTCTAATATCCAAAATATATAAAGAACTCAAGAAATTAAACACCACCAAACCGAATAACCCAATTGAGAAATGGGGCTTGGAACTAAACAGAGAATTCTCAACAGAGGAGTATCAAATGGCTGAGAAACACTTAAAGAAATGCTCAACCTCCTTAGTCATCAGGGAAATGCAAATCAAAACAACTCTGAGATTCCATCTTACACCCATCAGAATGGCTAAGATCAAAAATTCAAGCGACACCACATGCTGGCGAGGATGTGGGGAGAGAGGAACACTCCTTCATTGCTGGTGGGAATGCAAACTAGTACAGCCACTTTGGAAAGCTATCTGGTGCTATCTCAGAAAAATGGGAATAGGGCTTCCTCAAGACCCAGCTATTCCACTCCTTGGAATATACCCAGAAGATGCTCCAGCACACAACAAGAAAATTTGCTCAACCATGTTCGTAGCAGCCTTATTCATAATAGCCAGAACATGGAAACAGCCTAAGTGTCCCTCAGTAGAAGAGTGGATAAAGAAACTGTGGTACATATACACTATGGAATACTACTCAGCTATTAAAAACAAGGAATTCCCGAAATTTGTGGATAAATGGATTGAGCTAGAAATGATCATAATGAGTGAGTTAACCCAGAAGCAGAAAGAATCAAATGGTATATACTCACTTATATCTGCATACTAGCCCAAGGGGCATGTCCCACGAAAGCCTTCACTTACCAGGAAACTGGGACAGAGGGGAAGGCATCCGATTGGGACTCTAAATGAGAGACGCATGGGAGAACAGCAAAATAAAAGGATACAGAGGGTCCTAGAAATCTACAAGTAGAACAATATGATAGGCAGATTTGGGCCCAGGGGTCCCGCTCAAACTAAGGCACCAGCCAAGGACAATACAGGAGGTAAACTTTAAACCCCTTCCCAGATCTAGCCAATGGTCAGAATATTCTCCACAGTTGAGTGGAGAGTGTGATACGACTTTCTCACGTACTCTGGTGCCTCACATTTGACCATGTCCCCTGGAGGGGGAGACCTGGTGGCACTCAGAGGAAGGACAGCAAGTAGCCAAGAAGAGACTTGATACCCTATGAGAGTATATAGGGGGACGTAATCCCCCTCAGGAACAGTCATAGGGGAGGGGAATAATGGGAAAATGGGGGGGGAGGAATGGGAGAATACAAGGGATGGGATAAACATTGAGATGTAACAAGAATAAATTAATAAAAAAAAAGAAATTATAAAAAAAAAAAAAGTACTAGTATTGTTTCCACCTCCTCACCTGACATGTATGGGTCTGCTTAGGTTGTTGAGCTCTTCTTGGTTTAATTTCTTTTAGGCTTTCCAGCTTAATGGCACACAGGTAGTAAATTTAAAAATATTCCCTTATAATGTGAATTTATTCTGTGTCTATTATAATGTTTCCCTGTTCGTTTCTGGTTCTGATGAGGGTCCTCTCATTTTCTTTTGATTAGTTGTGCCAAAACTCTGTCAAGCTTGTGTATCTTCTCAAAGAACCAGCTCCTAGATTTGTCTATTGCACTGTTTACTGTTTCTATTGCACTGACATCTACTCTGATTTTCATTAATTTTTGCCATTAACTGGGTATGGATTTGTTCTTATTTTTCTATAATTTCCACTTGCATCACTAAGTCATTTATTTGTGCTCTTTCTTTTTTTTTTTAATGTAAGAACTTAGCTATAAATGTTCCTCATAGAATTGTTTTAACTGTGTCTCAAGACCTTCTTTGTGTTGTTTTCATTCTCTTTTGAACTTTGTTGTGTTGTATTTTCATTATCTTTTAGTTACAGGAAGTCTTTTTAATTTATTAATTTCTTTGACCCATTCATCATTCAGTAGTGAATTGTTTAATATCTGTGTTTGGCTAGAATATCCTAAGGATATCTATTAAGTTTATGTGATGTATACTGTCAATTAATTCCGATGTTTCTGTATTTTTTGTCCAAATGAACTGTCTATTAATGGATTGCTGTTACTCGCTATCATTAAATACAGTAATATATTTTTTTATGAAACTGGGCACCCCAGAGTTTGGTGGATAAATGTTTAGAAGTCATGTCTTCTTGGTTAATTTGTCCACTTGATTAGAATGAAGTATCCTTCTTTATCTCTTCAGATTAGTTTTAGTTTGATGCCTATTTTGTCAGATATTAGGATATTGATGCCTGTTTGCTTCCTGATCCCATTTGATTGGAGTGCATTTGGCCATCCTTTAACTATAAGGCAGTGTCTATCTTTAAAGCCGTGCTTCATATAGAAAACAGGGAGACAGATTTTGTTTCTTGGTCCATTCAATCAGCCTGCGTCTTTTGATTGGGGAATTGGGGCTATTGATATTTAGTTGCTATTAAAATGTGTGTGTGTTAATTATGTTCACCCTGTTGTTGGTTTTTGGTACTGCGGCCTCAGTGGTACTTTGTGTTTTGATAGTTATGGCTTCATATTTCTTTCCACAGTCTTTCTACTCTGCTCATTTTACATTTAGCCAGAAATAGTACTTTGTATTGACTATGCTATGCCATGTGGATGTGAAGGTTTTCTTTTCTATTTGTTTTTCAGTGTGTTTCTTGCATCTATATAGGTATGTCTTTCCTTAGTTTGGAAAAGGTTTCTTCTCTGATTTTATTGAAGAGCTGGTCCACACCATTAGATTTGGGAGTCTTCTCCCTCATCTATACCTATAAGTCAAAGGTTTAGTTATTTCACGGTATCCGTTTCCTGTGTGTTCTTTTCTTGTAGTGTTTTTAATTGTTCATATTCCATGCCTTTTTATTTAGATCCTCTAATTGATATTCAAGCCTTGGTATTCTATTTTCTGTTTCTATGTCCTACTTGAACGGCTTTCCTTCAACTTTCCTGGTTGAATTCATTGGGGTTTTCAATTCTCTCTTCATTCCAGCTTGAATCCTCTTCAATGTTTCTATCTTCTAATTGAATTCTGTTCTCAAGTCCTGGATTGTTTTTGTCTTTTCCAGCAGACTTATGCTTGTGTTTTCTTGAGCATCACTTGGGCATTTATTCTCTTAATTTCTTTGAGATGTATCTCTGTCTTCTTTAAGCTCCTTGGATTCTTTGATGAAACTTACAATTGTTCTTTTAAATGCTGTGCCCTGGGTTCATCTTGGACATTGTCATCTGCAAACATTTTTACACTTACTCTTTCATACTGTTGGTATTTTTTTGTGATGAAACAAGGACATGTGGACTTCTTTTGTTAGTTATGAAAATGGCAGAGCAGGTTGGGGCAGAACAGAAGTGCAGGCAGGTTGGGCCTAGAACTTGGAAATGGCTTGGGTGGGATGAAGTCAGGTGGACAGAGGGGACTGGGATGGTGTACAAGATGTGCGTTCTGGTCCAGTCCTGGAGTGTGGCGATAGATCTGGCTGGTTGGAAAGGTTGAATATGGCATGGGTTGGATATGGCATCCTGTGAGATGGAGAATAGTTGGGGATGATCCTGGCCAAAGCCTCGAGATCATTTGTGGCACAGGCAGGGGAGCCAGACTACACTGGGACACTGGGTGTGAGACTGAGCCAAATGTGGCAGGTGAGGGAAGAGGTGTGGATGGGGAACACACAGAGACTCGCCAGGCTAGATCCTAAAGAGGGAGATGGGAATTTGAGGTGGATGCAGGCATGGAATGAGCACAGAAGGGACCTGTTGGTGGTGGCAGGTAGGGCAGATCCTGGGAAAATCTAGAGGCTGGCTATGGTGTAGGAGAGATAGCCAGACTAGGGAGGGATATTGGATGTGAGACACAATGCAGGCCTCTAAACCTCTTTTCTTTGTAAAATATCCACCTTAAGATTTCATTGTAGTGGCAAAAAAAAAAAAGAAAAGAAAAAGAAAAAGAAATGGATTATGTGGTGGTTTGAATGAAAATGACCCCCCAAAGGCTCATAGAGAGTGGCACTATTAGGAGGTGTGGCCTTGTTGGAGGCAGTATGTCACTGGGGATGGGCTTAAAGGTTTCAGATGCCCAAGCCTGGCATGGGGTTTCTGTCTCTGTTTCTCTGTCTCTCTCTCTCTCTCTCTCTCTCTCTCTCTCTCTCTCTCTCTCTCTCTCTCTCTCTCTCTCCTTCTCTCTGTCTCTCGCTCCCTCTGTCTCTCTGTCTCTGTCTCTCTCTCTCTCTGTCTCTCTCTCTCCCTGTTATCTTCTAAGCTGAATGCAAAACTCTCAGCTTACCTCTTCAATACCATGTCTCATTATGTGCCACCATGCTCCCTGCCATGATTGATAATGGACTAAACTGTAAAGCAGCCCCAATTAAATGCTTTCGTTTATTTTTTTCCAGTTCCAGAATATACAATTTTATTACTGTTATTTTCTTACATATGTTGTTTTATGGGTATTTTTACATAAGTTTAAAGAAATCAGCTCCACAACATAGAAAAATCAACTCACTTTTCTTCAAGATCAATGTCCCTGCAGTTGGCAGGCACAGCTGCCACCAAGAGTTCGGAGTCCTTTTCCTGTGTCCACCCTACACAGTTATTTGACCTCAGGCAAGTCATCTGACTTCATAAGTTTCGGGGTTTTTTGTTTTTGTTTTTGTTTTTTGTTTTTTGTTTTTTACATTTTCTGCTGCCACGGACATCTAGAGCTGCACCTATACAGATTCTTCCAAATGTATGACATCCAATCTTTCTTGTGGACCTCTCTTTTCTCTACATAATTTCTGATTAACACTTCAGCAAGAACTTAAGAAAAATACACACCATCTTTCAATCATTTCTGGATTTCTAACTTTTTATTAAAAATTTTTATATGTACATTTATATTATTAAACATATATACAATAAACTACATACAGCAAGAAGAACCATGAAACAATCAGGAATTATATAAATGTTACATTCCTAGTGTTTTGGCTATTTGTATTTGGCAGCCTTGAAGAAAACATCTTTCCTATCATGGTGAAATGCTTTCATTTATAAGAGCTGCTGTGGTCATGGTGTCTTTGCAATAGAAACCTTAACTAAAACAGATCGATATAGTACTTACTATCATTGTGCATGGTATAGGTATAACAGGATACCCTTATGAAAAATGCTTCAGGGAGCCAGGTGGTGGTGGCACATGCCTTTAATCCCAGCACTCAGGAGGCAGAGGCGGGCAGAGTGAGTCTGGGACAGCCAAGGATACACAGAGAAACACTGTCTTGAATAAAGGAAAAACAACAACAACAACAACAACAGAATTCTTCAGGGACATTTACCCAGTGTACAGAAGTATAAATCAATCGCGTACCCATAGTCATTACCTTGAAAAAAGTGTAACCAGGATTCAAATCCCAACTTGACTGGCATCAAATTCCCATGCTGTTTTTACTGTTGTGCAATACATTAGTAATCTTTTATTCTTCTAGGGAAGGAAGAGGGGATGAGGGAGGGAGGGGGATCAGAGAGTGATGAGGGAGGGGGCTACAATTTGGATGTGAAGAATTCAAACTGCAGAACAAGCAGGTAACTTGTATTGTAATCCCACTACATGGGAATAGCTCTGAGACTGGCTGAGACATGAATGCCTATGCATAGACAAGGCTTCTTGTTGGTCACAGAATCCCTGTGACTTATTATTAGATGCCATTCTTAGTATGGCATGAAGGAAGATTTACAGATGTCTTTCTTCTGTTCATGCAAAGAGCAAAGAACCAGCCTTAATTGTTCTGTTTATCCCACACACCTCATACAATTTTAATTTTAGGACTGTAAAATGCTTGTGAGAAATTACATGTTTCCAGAACAAAAGAACTCGACACTGACACTGGATCAGACCTGACAGGATTCATTCCTCTCAGCATGCTGGACCCTGACATCCTGCATCCTTCATGTTTCAGCCCCAAGTGCTTCAGTTGCTGTGGCTCATCAGAATAGGACAGCTTCAAAGAAAGCTTCCAATCACAATTGGTTCAGTCCCACACAGGACTCTAATTAAGCCTGGAGTTTCTCAACATTAGGAAACTGGACAACAAATGCTATTCCTAGCTAGTTTAGTCATTTTCCCCAACTTTATTTGGGCCCCTACAAAGGTATTATTCATCTCAAGCCAGCTGAAAGAAACCTTCAGAGAATGATGCCCCATTTCCCTTAAAGGGGGCTGGGCAGATTTTTGGTTGCATTCTTGGGTTCTAGATGTTTGTTTTCATTGAGGTTTGGTTATAAGTTATTATTGGTCTTATTCAGAGAGAAAACAAGGTTGGACTCAGAGATGTCTCTCCTTTATCTTTCTTTTGCAGGTATGGAGATGGGGATTGAAAAGAAAGAAGGGGGACTATAGAAATATATAGGGATGATAGGACAAAAAGTAGATTATTGAATCTACTCCTCAACTTAAGGACTTGTTACTCACAAAGGTATTTTTAATTCATTGGTATAGAATTTTGTATATTGATACAGAATAAGGTTAATTTTGATATATTTGTATAGAATTCAATTTTAAGATTATTCTTCACACATATTATATATATATTTCTATTCTGAGATTTGTACCCATACAAATTATAATGCAAGGTTTACTTCCAATACTTTGAAAGTGCTATTGCAGACTGTTTAGGATAGTAAATTATACAGATTATTAGTTGATCAAATCATGGTCATGTCAATTACTAATCTATTTTTATCAGAGGAATATACATCCTAGGTTTAACAGATAGATATGATTCTTTAGATCGATAAGGTAAAATAGATAGATAAGGTCTTCAAAAACCTCAGAGACCTACAGAATATGGCATTTTAAGATGTTTTTATTAGTTTAACAATTCTTTGACAATAAAACAGGTTAACTCCTGGCACCACCCAACCTACCTCAAAGAAGATGATGAGCATCAAAGAACCTCCTTGTGGAGATAGCTTCAAATGTGACAAACCAGGCACTGGGCAAAAGGTCCTTATTTCTTCCACAGACAGAAATCTGCCTAAAAAAGGGGGCAAGCTTGGATGCAGGCAGAGTTGACGGCCAAACTCTGCAAAGACAGGGTAAGCAAGTCCTCAATAGTTCCTGCCTCACAAATATGTCTGTCAGATATACTGGGCCAGAAGGCTGAAGATGGTGCTCCAATGTTATAGAGAGTTTTGGGTGACTGTTCAGGCAGCAAACTGCCTCTTAATATTCTCATTTGGGAAGCTGCTAACCTGCACTTCCTGTTTACTCAGGTAAACAACTTTATTCTTTCTCAAGTCTCTGATGAAGTATAAGACCAGATAATTTAGTCTTACAATTAAGCTTAGTTGTTTAGGGGTTAAGATGTTTTTAGGTCTAAATAGATGTTTCAAGTTGATAATGATGAGATATGATAGGTACTGATTTACATTCAGAATTTTAGATGCACTCAGAGATAGGAAAGATGTTTTCTTCAAGACTGCCAAATACAAATAACCAAAACAGTATGAATTTAACATTTATATAATTCCTGATTGTTTCATGGTCTTTCTTGCTGTATGTAGTTTATTGTACATGTGTGTAATTATATTAATGTATATGTAGAAAAAGAAAAATAATTTTAAAAACTCATAGTACATGTAAAAAAATCTTTTATTCTTGAAAATTAATAGTAAGCAACAGGATCTGGTGATGCCTTTACTCACGGGAATGACAACAGTGTAGGGAATTTCAGTTGTAGAGGCAATCTGATAGAAAGGGAAGAGGGTAGAAGTGGCAACAGAGCCTTACAAATTCCCTAATGTTGGTGACAATTGAGCACATGGCCCATTGACACCATCATGGACATTGATAGAGCCCCTTCCCCTAAGCAAGTCCACTCCTGTTTGTCTCAACTATAAGTACTGGCTCCGAGATGTCCTCAGTTGGTTAAATTTTTAGTGCTACTATTCACTTTTGCCCATGAGTCTGAAAACTGCACACTAGCATAATAGAGCAAAAGTGGAAAATTTGGAAATAATAATAAAAATTCCCATTTTGACAAATATGTAGTGAAACATTCATATAATCAAATATCATATCACCATCTAAAATCCATTTAAAATATGGTAAGGTGTGATGACAGAAAGCACCTCTTGCCTGTCACCTGAAACAGACCGGAGAACTGTGCTTCTGCACCCTTCTGGGGTGAGCGCCTGAAAGCACAGAGCCATGTGCCTCGACAACGAACAACATGAAAAAAAGGAACCACTCTTGATAAATGTGTGTTTCCCCGAGAGCTGTGAGATGTGGCAGGAGTCAAGGCTTTTTCCTTTCACAGGGTTAGGCTCTCATTTGTGTGCAGAAGCAGCCAAGGAGATTCAAGATCTGCTCTGAGGAAATTATTTTCCCAAGGCCTTTAGCACTATCAAGCAAATTGGATGCATCACAAATGAACTACAAAAGTGGTAAAAAGCATTCATAATCCCAAACCAGGAACAAGTTATTTATACTCTTCTCTTTTTTGAGGGGGTTGGTTTTGTTTTTTGTTTTAGGGGGGTTGGGGTTTGTTTTTTTCTCAAGACAGGGTTTCTCTGTGTAGCCTTGACTGTCCTGGACTTGCTTTGTAGACCAGACTGGCCTCACACTCACAACGATCCGGCTGCCTCTGCCTCCTAAATGCTGGGATTAAAGGTGTGCACCACCATGGCCAGCTTTGATTAATTTATATAAACAAATACCTTTCTACAGTCATTTATTGAAGCCATGGCCCAGTGTATCCTTCAGTGGTAGACTGTATACTCAGCATAAGGGAAGACCCAGGGACAGGAAGACTGTTTGGAGGGGTAGAGGAATGATGAAACAGGAAGAGAAGTTTATCAAAACAAAATGGGATAACATACTTTTGAGAACCAACCTTATGTATATGCAGATGGCAATGAATTTTTTTAATGTAGCTGAAGATGACCTTGAACTTCTAATAGCCCCACATCCACTAGTGTGATGTTTCCAGTCACTAGGATCACAGGCATGCAGTGCTTGGGAACAAACCATCTTTCATGCCTGCTAGGCAGGTATCTCACCCACTGAACAACATCCTCAGCCCATTATTTTTACTTAACAGACACATTGCCGTTCTTATTTGAGAATGTGATTTTAAATGGCTATATAATACTCTATCATATGAATGCTTCACAATATATTTTTCAAAATTGGAATTGTGACTATTTCCAAATTTTCACTTTCACTCAGTATTATGCTAGTGTACAATTTTCTGACTCATGGGCAAAAGTGAATAGTATCATTAAAAATATAACCAACCGGGGCTGGAGAGATAGCTCAGCTGTTAAGAGCACTGGCTGCTCTTCCAGAGGATCCTTGTTCAATTCCCAGCAACCACATGGGGGCTCACAACTAACTGTAACTCCAAGATCTGACACCCTCACATAGACATACACGCAGGCAAAACACCAATACACATAAAATAAAAATAAATGTATATACATATGTGTGTGTTACACATATGCACACACACACACACACACACACACACACACACACACACACACGGGTTGGCGAGATAGCTTAGTGGAGAAAGCACTTACTGTGCAAGCTTGGTGATCTGTGTGCAACCCCTCATGATCTACAAAACAATGGAAGGAGAGAACCACTCCCACTGGCTGTCCTTTGGCCTCTATCCATGTGCCATAGTATAAGCACCCACCCACTTTCACACATCACACACACACACACACACACACACACACACACACACATACACGCACACACACCGAGACACAGTATTTTTAACTTGAATAGACATTTAGCATATTTTTTAATTTCTGTTTCTTCAGCGACCAGAAAGATGGAGCCTCCTCTTAAGTTGTCACAGTATTTGCAGCTTTTCTGCTATGATTCACCTAGTCAAGCTTTTGTTTCAGTTCACTCGTGGGAATGGCTGTTTTCTCTTGTTTTGTCAGTATTTGGTAGTATACTTCAGAGAACAAATATTCTCTTGTTTCTGCTGTCATGTTTAACTTTGTGTCTGGTGTCACTTAAATGCTCAGAAATAGTAAATTTTTATGTATTGAACTGTCTCCCTTTTCACGGTCATTTTTCAGCTTTCATTGTTTGTTTGTGTTTGTGTGTTGCTGGGATTGTTCTACAGCCTTCTGCATGACAAGCCACATGGTCCGCCACAACATCCTCAGTACTGTGCTCTTTGAGGTAAGATATGTAGCTATCAGTATTTAATTCTGGATCTTTTATAGTTTAAATGTTTAACCTCTTGAATCATACTTGCATTTGTTTTAATGTTGTGAAGTTAGATGTCTCAATCTATTTCCCTCTAAATAAATAAACTATTGTTTTAATAGCTAAGCATCAGGTTCAATGATCTGAACTCTACAAATTAACACACACACACACACAAACACACACACAAATACATAACATGCTTGTGTGTTCTATAGCTTACCTTTGAAACTGTTTATTTTCATAATATATTTCAATAAATACATTATTTTGTTACTCATCAGTTCTTTTTAACTCATTGAAATATGGCCTTTTAAATTATTGTTTTATTTTATATATGATGCATGTGTGTTGTACATGTGTATATGCTTGTATGTGTGGGTATGTGTTCCAGCAGAGACCAGAGGAGGACCTCAGGTGTAATCTCTTGAGAGAAGGCCTCTCACCTATCCTGAAGCCCACCATTTCAGTGGTTTGGTGTCTTACCAGCAAGCTCCCAGGATCCATTTGTCTCTCTGCCACAGCTCTGTAGTAAAAGATGAACATGATGGTACCTAGATTTGACGTGGGTCCTGGAGACTCAAACCCAGATGCTCTTCTTCGCACAGCAAGCCTCTAGGCAGGACAACTTATTATATATACTAGTTTTTTAATATTCAAAATAATATTTTCCAACTATAGCTGCCCTACTCTGCTATAGAACACTAAAGGTTATTCCTCCTATCCGACTTTATCTCTGTCCATCATTCTCTGTCCACCCTCCTTTTCCCGTACCCTTCCAGGGCTCCAGCTGCCGTGATTCCACTCCAGACGTTCTACGGGAAAGACTTTTTAAAATTATTTATTTTTATTTTATGTGTATTGGTGTTTTGCTTACATGTATGTCTGTGTGAGGGTGTCAAATCACTTGGAACTGGATTACGGTGTGAGCTGTCACGTGAGTGCTGGGCATTGATCTTGAGACCTCTGGAAGAGCAGCCAGTGTTCTTAACTACTGAGTGCTAAGTTTGCTCATACCAACAAGAACATATGGTATTGTCTTTGTATGCCAGACACATTTCACATAACAAATATCCTCCAATTCTATCCACATTGCTGCCAATGACTAAATTGCATTGTTTTCCTCTTTCTACTTAAAAATAAAATACGTGTATGGGTGTTCAGCCTACAAGCATGTCTGTGCACTATGTATATAGCTTCTGCCTGTTGAGGTCTAAGGGATCTGACACCCTCTTCTGACCTCTGAAAAGGGTGTCAGATCCCCTCGAAATGGAGTCACAGATGCGTGTGAGCAGACACGTGGGCAGTGGGACTCAAACCCAGGACCTCTCCAAGAGCAGCCAGTGCTCTTAAGTACTGAGCCATCTCTCCAGTGCCACACTGCGTTCTTCTGAGAGTGACTAATGTTCTACTGTGTGTTTGTCCATGTTCTTTATTCCTTTGTCTACCAATGGACACATGGTGCTTCCATAACTGGGCTCTGGTGATAGCACTTCAACTAAGCTATAAGTGGAGAACCATACTGATTTCCTCTGGACGTGAACCCAGTAATGGGACTGATGCACTGTGTGATAGTTCTACTTCCAGTTGTGAGGAATCTTCATATTATTTTCCACAAATATATGTCCACAGCAAGAGTTTGTCAAGCCTTTGTCAATGTTAGGTTTTGCCCTTTTAGTGGAGGTGAAGTAGTATCTCGCTGTGGCTTTCTGGTACTCATCACCTGTGTATTCTCTTAGATGAAGCTTTAAAATCAAGTTATTTATTCCTTTGAGCCTCGTGTGTGCATCTTTCAAGTGCTTTCTGACAATCACCATGTAACTTCACAATTCAGTCTTCTTTTTCTAACCTTGAATATTATTTTTCCGTTTCTCTGGGTTTTATCTTAGTCCCGTTCTCTCTCCATTCCCTCCTCCTGTGATCACAACATCTGAATTTATCATGTTAAAGGAAAAGTTCTAGCTTGATATCATTAAGCAAACATTTATTGCTTACTATGTATATATATATACATATACACATAAGGATATACATATATATATACATATTCTTTTAAAAATTTAAAACTCTACGCTATAGAATGTATTGTTACTTTAGAGATAGGTAAACCTAACTTACAGAGGTTAAATAAATTGTCCAGGGCCACACAGCTACTCTGTAGTTTAAAAGTCAAGGTTCAAAAATCTATATATGTCATACTATAGAAGATACAGCTGTACTTTCAGCTCCTGGGGAATCTAACGCCCTCTTCTGACCTCTGTAGACCCCTACACTCACATGAATACACACAACACACAAGTGCACCTGTATACATACAAATAAAAAGAAATCATGGGACAGGCATGGTGGTGCACACCTTTAATCCCAGCACTTGGGATGCAGAGGCAGGTGTTATCTATGTGAGTTCGAGGCCAGCCTGGTCTACAGAGCAAGTCCAGATCAACATGAAGAAACCCTGTCTCAAAAAATAAAAATAAAAACAAATGAATAAATAAATATCTTTTTTAAAAAAGATAACGTTTATGGGGAAGTAAGTGGAACATACTTTCTCATGTGGACCCTAGTAAAAATATACATATGTTTGTGGCTTTGTGGATGTGGTTATTAGTCATAAAACTAAAAAGAGGACCATGAAAGTGGATCCCCTGGAACTAGAGTTACAGATGGTTCCGAGCTGCCATAGGAGTGCTGGGAATCTAACCCAGGTTCTCTGCAAGAGCAACATATGCTCTTATATGCTGAACCATCTCCCCAGCCCACACATGTCAATTGTTTAAAAGTTAAGAAGATCATTGCGGTAGATCAGTGGGTTACCATTAACTGGCACCAAGCCTGACAAGCTGAACTGATTTTATTTGATTCTTGAGATTCACATAGTGGAGGGAGAACCAACTCCCACAAGTGGTCCTCTGACCTCTGCACATGCATGCATGCACAACAAATAAAAATGTAGTAACAGGTTTCAAAAACGGAGAACTAGTATGTTGCTCTATTGAAAGGATGTAATAAGAATACATATAAGGGCCCTGGCTTGATCTGCTTCGATGATACAGATTGTATATAGCTAGCTATTCATTATTAGTTAATAATTAATGGTAGATGACATAATCTATGTATAACACTCTCCACAATGCCTGGAAAATATCAATTCTAAAATCCCTTTTCTTTCCATTTTTAACATCTTTGAAATCAGCATGCCTCTTATGGGCCTCATTATAATTGGCAATATTGATCTTATAATTGATAGATCTTAGACCAAATGAAATAAGGTATTTGGTGCATAATGAATGTTTAGCTACTGCATGATTGTTTATTCATTCAATAAGCTTTTTTTCCTGTGCAAAATATGTTAGGCAGTAAGCATTTTAGGGATTGGGACAGAGTAGCAGATTCACCAATAACTCCTGTTTTCACTAAATCCATCTTCTAGAGAGAAACATACTTGAAACACATTAACAAGTATGAGACACAACAGTTCTGATGGATGCAGATAAGTGACAGAAGGGGAATAAAAGTCATAGGAATGCTATTATCGCGTGTGTGTGTGTCATGCGCACATTCACATACTCATGTATCCATTACAGCAGGTCTATGTGCACATACAAAGGCTAGGAGACATTGAGTGTCCTGGTCTATCACTTTCTGCCTTATTTCCTTAAAACAGTGTTTCTATTTTTTTCATACATTATGTTGTTATCCTGTTTCTCCCTACCAACCCAATTTCATGTTTTCTCTGTCCGATTCCCTCCTCAATCAAAACAAACAAAAACAGTAAGAAGATAAAGAAAGGATTTCAAAAACAAAATGAAACCATAAACACACACACACACACACACACACACACACACACACATACACACACACGCATACACAAAACAAAAGCAAAACAAACCCAGAAGTTTCTTACTGGCCTGAAGTTGGCCACTTCAGCTCCGCTGGCTGGCCAGCGAGCCCTTCCAGGAGCTGCCCGTGCCTCTGCTCTCCAGTGTTGGGGTGATGATTATGCATGGCCATACCCAGCTAGGGCTTCAAATGCACATCCTTAAACCTGCACAGCAAGTGCTCTTACCCACTGAGCCATCTCTTCATCCTTGGAGTGCCATTTTAAACAGGCTGCGCAGGTAATGCTTCACTGACAAGATGACAGCTCAAAGAGACTTGACAGAGATGGGAGGGAGAGCTATGACGAGAGCGAGGGAACAAGCTTTCCAGGTAGAAGGCATAGAAAGCGCAAGGTCTTGAGATGAGGACACCATTTGGGCCTTTCAAGGGTCAGTGTGGCCAAAAAAGAGTGCAGGAATGTATACGAGAAGGTAAACTACAGAGTATGGCTCTTAGTTTAAATATGTAGGTAAGAGTTTCTTGATGCTCTTTCCAGACTGCTCTAGATTTGGGAGTAGGAGCTGTGTATCAGGGCTCAGACTGCCAAGTGTCAAACAGCTATGGTGCACTTAAAGCCAAGGGATGACTCCAGGATAGGAATGACATTAATTTCAGGAAAGCGGGGACAGAGAGAGTTCCATTTAGTTTCTTAAACACAGTAATGCACAGTCAAAATGATTCATGATGCAGAAGAATTTGAGGGCAGAATGATGATACGTGATCAGAATAACTGGATGGGGCTAGCTTGGGAAAACAACAGTGAAAGCTTAACATCAGTAATGAGGCACACTGCAAGCCAGCACTGATCCTTCAAAAGGCATTCTGCCACAACGTTTATCCACCCTTCCAAACTCAATAGTGAATGAAGAACAGCTATGGATTGATTATAGGCAAGCTGGTAGAGCACAAAAGTCAGGTTTCTGTAACTAATAAGGCAAATGCTTTATCAGCCTGGTGTTTCTTAGAAGGGCAGGACATATAATGCTAAATGGCATGGTCTGTGAAGGCAGACAAAGCTGAGCTCAGATGTCAGCCTGGCTACTATCTTCAATGCTTCGGTGACCTCACCTCTGTAAACTGGGAATGGTAATATAGAACCTCAGAATTACTGTCCTAAATAACACAATGTGTGTCAAGACCTTATCATAGGAGGTGCTCATGGAAACTAGAGTTGCTATCAGGTGGTTGGTGGTGGCGGCACACACATTTAATCTCAGTACCGAGGAGGTAGGAGATTCTGTTAAGTTTGTGGCCAGCCAGGGCTACATAGCAAGACCTTGTATTGAGAAAAGAAACTAGAATCATTTGCTATTAAAAATGCATAGTGAGTCGGGCATGGTGGCCCATGCCTTAATCCCAGAACTCTGGAGACAGATGCAAGCAGATCGCTGTGAGTTCGAGGCCAGCCTGGTCTATAAGTGAGTCCAGGACAGCCAGGGCTGTTACACAGAAAAACTCTGCCTCAAAAACCAAAACAAACAAAAAATGCATAGTGGCCTTTAATCCCAGCACTTGGGAGGCAGAGGCAAGTGGATCTTTGTGAGTTCAAGGCCAGCCTGGTCTACAGAGAGAGTTCCAGGACAGCCAGGGCTATTATAGAGAGAAACCTTGTCCCAAAAAAACAAAAATAGATGGAGCATGGTGGCTCAAGCCTTTAATCCCAACACTAGGGAGGCAGAGGCAGGCGGATCACTATGAGTTCAAGGCCAGCCTAGTCTACAAAGTGAGCCCAGGACAGCCAAGGCTACACATAGAAACCCTGTCTCAAAAACAAAACAAAACAGAAAATACTTAAAGCTGTTGGCGCATACATTTTGGAGTGGGTATTTTCTTGGCATTTTCATGAATATGTAGGCACTCATGTTTGAAGGCTCTTGTACCTTCCTTACAATGGGACTTGAGTCAAGTTTCAGACCTTTGAGATCATGATTCCTGCTGACATGTCAAAAGAACTGGATTTAAAGATATAAATCTAGAAACCTACAAGAACATTGTGATGGGTGGATCGGGGCCCAGGGGCTCTGCTTAAACTATTTCACTAACCAAGGACAATACAAGTAGTAAACATTGAACCCCTACTCTGATCTACCCAATGGACAGGATATTTTCTGCAGTTATGTGGAGAGCGGGGACTGACTTTGACATGAACTCTGGTGCCCCATATTTGAACCACCTCCCCTTGGTGGGGAGGCCTGGTGGCACTCAGAGAAAGAACAATCAGGCTACCAAGATGAGACTTGATAGCCTATGACCATATAGTGGGGGAGGAGGTCCCCCTTGGTCTTAGGCCTAGCGGAGGGGGATAGGATGAAAGCGGGAGGAAGGGAGGAACGGGAGGGTACAAGTGATGGGATAACAATTGAGTTGTAATCTGAATAAATTAATAGAATTATAAAAATATATAAATCAATCTAAGCTCTTAAGACTGTGCACACAGAATAAAAATGAAGTTATCCATGGTGGCATGGAATGCATCACCTTTATTTATTAGCTTTAAAGTATCAATCTAAAATAACACATATGAGATCAAACAAGAATACCACAGTATACTTTATTTTCCCCGGATCCATTAGTTCCTTAAATAGACAAATCCAAGACTTGAAAGAACAGCACACATCAGTTTTCCCAAAGACGCTTAGGTAGAAAATGATTCACTATTCATGAGTTCAAAGTCTTCGTCTGATCCCCTGTTCTATTAGTATAACACGAATTCACAGAGAAAAGTTAATTGAACACTCAACTCTGTTCACAGACTTTGAACTTCCTGTATTTGATTGGAATTGAATCAGCTTTTTAAACCTTCTATTATTTTTATGTTTTAATGCTCAGAGAATAAAAGTCATGTCTGCTAATTGTCTAAGATAAAGCCATGACACCTAATGAAGAATTAGTTACATTACTTTTCTGCTCAAAGAGTAAAAAGGTTTTGAATAAGCCCATACTTTTGGAACCTATCTGACTATTCAAGTCATACACTTAGCAAGCCAAAAAGTCCATTTAATTAATTATGCTTCTAGATAGTATCCAAAATATGTATTGAAAGGAAGCCACTGTTCCTTATAGTAACAGCATTTTTGCCTAAATGACTTTTGCTAAATAACAAATAAGCAGGAGCCTTTGGAGGACATCTTGTTAAAAGCTATTGTGTAGATAGTAGAGCAAATGGTTGACTCTGCTCAAGGAGAGGGATTGAGTAATCTGACATTCTACTCACTTGGGAGTTTCTGCTTTTGAGATGGACATAGAGATAAGATAAGAGGGAAGCATCTTGGCTGCCCTGCTTTCTTTTTAACAGGATTTCCTAACTGCAGTTAATGACAAACTATCCCGGCATCGGTTTGTGGCAGCAGCCGCAGTGTGCTGAGAGGTAGATTGGGACTTGATCCTGAGATCTGCTATAGAACTAATATCACTTAGACCAGTGGTTCTGAACCTTCCTCACGCTGCGACCCTTTAATGCAGTTGCTCCTGCTATGGGGACCCCCAACCATACAAATATTTTGTTGCTACTTCATAACTAATATTGCTGCTGTTATGGATTGTAATGTAAATATTTTTGCAGACAGGGGTTTGTTTTTTGTTTTGGTTTGAGGTTTTTTTTTTTTTTTTTTTTTTTTTGCTTGTTTGTTTTTTGTTTTGTTTTGTTTTTGAGACGGGGTTTCTCTGTGTGTAGCCCTGGCTGTCCTAGACTCACTCTGTAGACCAAGCTGGCCTCAAACTCACAGAGGTCCACTGCCTCTGCCTCCCTGAGTGCTGGGATTACAGGCGTGGGCTGCCACCCCCTGGCAACAGAGGTTTGTTAAGTGTGTCACGATCCACAGGTTGAGAACCACTGACTTGGACTTAAGATCAATAATTTTAGGCTTAACAAAAAAATCTCTCAAGTGAAAGCAGATCTTTGGACTCTTCTATTTTTAGTAGAAAGAAAACAGCTCGAGAAAAATCAACATGTGCCTCGTGCTAATATCAGGTGTCCAGAGCTGACATTTAGAACCTAAACATGCACAATATTAAACTTCCAAAGTAACTGAGCAGCTAAAGAATCCAGCAAAGGTAAGGATGAGTAGGCTCTACTATTGTACTCCAGAAGCCACAGCCATTAGAGGCCCCTACAGGGCTAGAAGTCTTGATGAAGATCAATCCCTTTAAAAGATCATCCCAGGTAAGCTTTGGTTAGGCAGCTATCTGAAGGATGGCACGTCAGGGTCCAATAGATTCACAGGAGCACTTGCTACTGTGAGAGGAAGAAGTCAATGCATTTGAAATATCAACTTGAACTCACTGAGGCATAAAAAGTATACAGAGGGGTTTTTTCTTTTGCTAGTACAGAATGAATTAACTTTCTGAACAAGGTAAAGTTGTGAAATAATTCTAAATTATAGCCTTTAAAAAAAACATAGCCTATTCTAAATCAACACCTTAAAAACGCTGACAATATTGCTTCATTTAAGAGTAGAAATGTCAGGTTTGATATAATCAATACATTCGAAACTGCAGAAGCAAAAAAAAAAAAAAAAAAAAAAAAAAAAAAACTCATGTTAAAATATAGCAGCTCTAACAGTAATGGCGAAATAGGCAGAATTTTCTGTTGAGTGCATTTTGGGTTAAAACACTGTCCTTGCAGTTGTAAGAGCGGAACCCAGAACCTCACATATGCATGCAGTACCACTGAGTACAGATTTAAATAATTCTCCTTAGAAGGTGAAGAAAGTCATTCTTATTATGAGCCAAATTTTTTGTTCATCATCAAAGATGATGAACTCATTACATTTTAAAATTTATTTCGGGAAGCAAGTAAAATTCTCTATCAGCTTTGATTTTGCAAATAACATCAAAGTAGCAAAATACAACTAACTGCAGCATATAAAATTATACTTCAGTAGAAAGTCTTTCAAAATTGGATCCAGATGCTTAAAATTATTATTTACCTTAAAAACACAGTCTAAGTTGTAAGTTTTCTTTCAATTACATCTTAACATATGGAGAAGAAAATGAAGGGGGAAAAAAAAAAGACTGGTCCTAATACATTTTTAAGGTTCTATTCATGTCCAAACCAGCTTGCAACTCACTGAGGTCAGTTTGTGAATTCTATCTATCGCATAGCGACTCTTGGCTTTTAGCCAATGGAAGCCCTAGCTTGACTTGATTATACAGACTGATAACCAGTACGACTTTTCCTCCTTCCAATCATGTAAGATATAAACACGGCAATTATAAGGAAGCCCAAGGCCACACCCACTGCAACAGGAATAAGAAAGTTGAGGTCAGAGTCAGCAGCACATTCTTCAGCTGTTAGAAAAGAAGAGACAGACAGCAAAGAAAGGAAATTAGTAAGGATGCAATGAGATAGAAAGAAGCAAACAAGAAGCACTGAGAGCATTAACCACATGCTAATTTTTTAGAGCATTACTCATATTTTCTCAATAGCTGCCTAAACGTATGGAACCCAAGCACATTTGGGGAAAAATAGTCTATACAAGTAAAAGACAGGATCAAGATAACATGCTATAACTTCTTAAAGATTAATTTATTTGCATGTTATATATGTGGCTGTTTTGCCTGCACATATGTCTGTATACCACATGTGTTCAGTGCCTGTGGAGGCCAGAAGAGGGCATCAGATCCCAGAACTGAAGTTATAGGTGGGTAGTATTAGCTACCATGTGGGTGCTGGGAATCAAACCCAGGTCCTCTACAAGACCAACAAATATTCTTAGCAATCTCTCTAGTTAATATTTTTTACACACAGGCATCAGGTCACTCACAGGTCACATGTAATTCTTTTCAACTAACTGATGGCCTCGATGAAGAATATCAGCATCCAGGCTATAAAGCCCCATGATTAAATTGGATGCCTGTGGGCACAGCGTGGTTTGAACTCATCCTTGTGGCACCTATTATGGTTAATACTCTAATATTTACCTGTGAAGAAATGCGTAATTTGGAAATGTGCTGCTCTTGAGACAGATGTATAATGGATGCTATACATCCTTTTCACAGCATTCTTCATTTTTCACCTGATTCTGTGTGCATATACACAGACAGGATACATACACACAGCTGTCCATTTATTGTCCTGGGATGACTGTTGTAAACTAATTATCGCCATTGTTTAAACTGCCCTTGTATTTACATTTTACTTTTTGGATCATGTCAAGCCAATTCATACATTCCCTTTGGAATCAAATGTTTGAGAATTTTCCAGAAGTGATTCCCTGGAAACAGACTTGCTTCTCCACCCTGAAGTGTTCACATGCTGTCAGGCCTTTCTCATTTATAATAGTGTGGGTTTTGTTTATTTAAGGCAGTCAATTGGGTCACTTTTCTAACGTTCTATAATAAACATGTTTTCATAAAAAAATGAAAAAACAAGTCCATCCCATGGAATCACCAGACCACTGCACAAGCAATGTAGACATTAAACGTTGACTTAAGATGTAACTGAATTGGAAATCAGACTCTCTGAAGTACAGACTAAATTAAGGAACTCTGTCAAGGAGGCTGGGCCTCACTTCCTTCCACTAACGCCTCCACTATAAGGTACATCAGGATTAAACATATTTTAAAGTATCTGGCCCACAGCAAGTGATCCACAATTACTCATTTCTTTCCCTTTTCCTCCTATAGTCATGATCCAAAGCAGCTTAGGTTTTGACAGCAGGTATGTCTTAGACTAAGAAGGCCTATATTCATCATTTCCAAAGGCCTAAAGCAAAACAAAGGACTACTCAAAGTGCCCACCTCTGGACTCAGAAGTTCAAGTTTTAATCGGTCATCATTTTGCTATCAAGTGATTACATTTCAATGATATTTTAATCCAAATACTAATGATTTCATTGCTCCTGAACATGCAACATCAGTGAAGTCATGTCCCTTTCCACACAACTCTGGACTTGAGTAAATAATCTCTAAGGTCTTTTCAGTACAAGACTAAGGCAATGAATAAATTATAATGTTCTGTGTTATCTGTGATCCATCAACAGCCTGAACATATCCTCTGAGATCTCTTCTTACACTTTTGTCATTCACAGAAACATTGTCAAGGTTCTGAAAACATAATGTAAATTTCAGTATTTACAATTAGCCTTTTTTTTTTTTCAGGGCTACTGTTTTACAGAAAGCTCCCTATCAGACACTGACAGCTGGAACCCTAAACACATTTGTACTGTTAATTAGTACGTGACAGAAACTCTGAACAAGCCAATATACACATTAAAATGAATTAATGATCATTTTAGTGTGAACACGGTCTCATTTGTTAAATCTTTTGATTTATTTATATGTTCCATCAGCACTTCACTTTTACCATGAAAATGTTTCAATCTGGACTAACTGTCTAGCTAATTTTAATGCCATCAGCCTCCTTCTCAGCCCCTCTCAGCACTGTGGCCCGCAGTGGCTGTCTTGGAGAAGCAAGAGCTGCAGTGCTTCGTTACCTCCCTTCTGAGATTGCTGTTAGCTTCCATTTCATAAGTACCAGTCTGATGACAACACTAAATAGATTTTAATGCTCCAGAGATCAACAAGATGAGGTAGAGAAACACAACACAATCTGTCCTAATTAGTTCATAGAATCTTCTATCCTTCAGTGCTAACCAGGCATCCAAAGAGGAAAACAAGGCAAGTGGTTAAATGTTTGAATCTTTTCAGTCTATACTGCTAAAAATAAAATTTTCTTTAAAACCCAGGTTGGGTATATTAACACATGCCTGTGATCTTTGCATTTGTCAAGCCTCCCTGTCCCACTCTCCCTCCCTTTTCCCCTCTCCCCCTCCCCTAGTCCTCAGAAAGGGGGAGCCCTCCTCCCCTACCAACTGACCCCAGTCAATCAAATCTCATCAGGACTGCCTGCATCCTATTCCTCTGTGGCCTGACAAGGCCACCCTGCCAGGGCGAAATGATCGGAGAGCAAGCAACAGAGTTCATGTCAGAGACAGCCCCTGCCCGAGCCTGTTTTTAACCTAGGGAAAAATCACAAGTTTGAGAATCTAATTTCATATTTAACTTGAACTCAAGGCATCTGTGAAAGTCACAACCAGAAAAAAAAAGTGATACTTAGCCCGCCAGGCAGTGGTGGCCCATGCCTTAATCCCAGAACTCAGGAGGGCAGAGGCAAGAGGATCTCTGAGAGTTCTAGGCCAGCCTGGTCTACAGAGTAAGTTCCAGAAAAGCCAGAACTACACAGAGAAACCCTGTCTCAAAAACAAACAAACAAACAAAAAACAACCAAAACAAAAAATGCTCTGGTTTCTCTTGAGATCTTATAAAAATGTGGATGGCCCTGAGGACTCTCTCTCTGAACATTTCTGATGGGCATTTTAAACCATGAAGTAAATGTAAAGACATAGCAGTGATGAGTTTTAATCAGGACAGCTGTTACACATCAAAACAGAACACCAGTGGGGAAGCAGTGTTTATTAATTTCAGTAAGATACAACTCCATACTTTAAATAATGGTCATGTTAATAGGTTTAAGGCATCTTGGATTAGGATCCCAATTTGGCCAAAGCTTCTTAAGACAGACCTTAAAATATTGCACATACATGTTTTTTCTTTTTTAAAAGCCAGTCTGCATTTTAAGCTGATCAGAGAACAGTTTTTTATGAAAAAAAGACTGATCTCAAAATGCTGGAACTGACTTAGGAGTGAAAGTTCTGAGGTGTCTGTTTTAAGCAGCAAAGTGCTTCATACAGCTGACAAACAAGAAAACCTTGTTATTTTAATGTATTTTGTAATATAAGCAATGAGATTGCAGGTTCTAAAACTGCTCATATCCAGTATGATGGCGCTTGAGACCAATAAAATAAGCCAGCAACACTAGAATAAGCACTCCTGCCAGGGCTGCTCCCACTGCTATGGGCACAAGGAAGTTGTCTTCATCTGCACTGCAGTCTTGAGCTGGATGTGGAAAGAGGACAATTGAGAACAGAGACAATGGCATTTCATACGTCTCCATTTTAAGTTAAATGACAGCACTTCCCAACATACAGATTTTTTTACATCAAAATAGCAAGTTATCAGTATAGCATTCATTGTCAGTATTGAGATATCTCATATCAGTAAATGAGGTGGTCCCTAAAAAGTGAGTCCTTAAAACAAACAAAAACAAAAAGCAGCACCTGTATGTGTACCCCCTCTATAAAAAGCAGTCATTGATACCCTAGCATCATATTCAGGGGGAGGAGGTCCCCATCAGTCACAGTCATGGGGAAGGGGAATGGGGTGAAAGTGGGAGGGAGGGAGGAATGGGAGGATGCACAGGATGGGATAGCAATTGAGATGTAATATGAATGATTTTATTTTTCAATTAAAAAAGTAGTCATTAGGGGAGAAATATTTATAGTGATCACACACTCCCAGGCTTCTTACAGAAACCAATGACTAACTAAAACTCGCTTTTCCTTGATCAGCCTGGGGCTTTCAGAGCCAACTATCACACTGAATCCTGAATGTTATAAAGTACTAACTCACCAAATAAATAGCTATTTACAGCAGACACAAATGCTCAACACATAACATGTGAGCTCGCTTGGTAATAAGAAAAGATAATCTGGCCCTGTTGGCATCAATTGTTGACTTCATGATGTGTGTGTAGTCTAGGAAGAGAGGAATACTTATTTGCTACTGGTAGGAATGTAAACTTGGTTTAGCCACCAGGGAAATAAGTATCAAGTTTCCTCAAAAAAAAAAAAAAAAAAAAAGCATGAATCTGGAAAAGTGACTGATCAGGAAGTAGGGCATGTTGATAGGGATGGGAGGGAGATTAAAAGGTTACAGGACAGAGTTTTGATTAGAAAACAATATATGCATATATAAAATTTTCAAAGAAACAAAATTAATCTGAAAGTTAAAGAGAGAAATACCATATATACAGTCATCCAGGGATTCACTCTGGCTATGTATCCACAGACAATTAATTTAGTGTGTCAGAACAAAAACACTAAAAACAGAATTACCATATAACCCAGCTATCCCACTCCCGAGTACATATCCAAAAAAGAAAATCAACACATCACAGGGAAACTTGCACAAGTCACAAAATATATAAAGACCTAACCTAGATGTCCAATGAGCAAATAGATAAAGAAAGCAATATGTAGTCATAAAGAAAAGTGCAATTGTGTCATTTGCTGGAAAAACTGCAACTGAAGATCACTATGTTAAATAACCAAAATAAGTCAGACTCAAACACCATTTTTTTATATGCAGTTTCTAAATGTGTGTGTAAATACAAAGAAGACCATGAGAGGGGGAAAGCTTCTAAAGAGGAAGGAGATGATATTTATGTGGTATATATGTAAGGTCTAAGGATGGCATGAAAGCAGGAGAGGCTATTTGTCAAGAAGGGATCAGCAAGAGGAGAAGAGGAAAGACAGGGAAGGCACTGGTGAAGAAGAAAAGAGAATAAAATATAATGGAGTATATGTATGAAGTGTTATAATAAAATGCGGTATACTAACTTAAAAAATAAAAACGTGTGTAGTCTAGTGCGAGAGTCAAAGAAATCAGCAGTTAGAAAAGATGTGCTGTAGTGAGGCAAGCAATACACAAAGGAGCATGGAAAGGTTTCAGGCACCCAGTCAACTCAGCTTTGTTACATGAGACACTTTGGAAAGGTGACATTTGATCTTGAGTGGGGGAGTGTTTTGTTTTGTTGGGGAGGTTGTTTGTTTGTTTGGGGGTCTTGGGGGTTTGTTTGGTTGGTTGGTTTTTTGGTTTTTCTAGACATGGTTTTTATGTGTAGCCCTGTCTGTCTTGGAGCTCATTCTGTAGACCAGGTTGGCCTCAAAATCAGAGATCCACCTGCCTCTGGCTCCTCTGAGTGCGTGATCTGAGTTTTTAAGACAAGGAATTAACGATTAGTTAATTGTAATAACTATGCATTGCAGGTGTTAAGAAACAGTGCAAAGAGGGGGTGGTGCCTGTTATCCCAGCACTCAGGAGGCAGAGGCAGGTGGATCTCTGAGCTCAAGGCCAGCCAAGTCTAGAGTTCCAGAAGAGCCAGGGGTACACAGAGAAACCCTGTCTCAAAAAAGAAAAGCAATATAAGCAAACAAATATAAAAACAATTTTTAAAAGTGCTGTAAACGCATGGAGGGTAAAAAAATTAAAACTCCAGGAACAATGCTAAGGAAGTTGGCAGAGCAATGGATGGAAGAAAAAAAAAAAAGTGAATTTAACTCTTAGGTGGTTCTGCCTTATCCCAATGAAAAAACAAACAGTAACATGAATTCAAGCTTTTTTAAAGAATTGCAGATGAAAGGTAGTAAGCCAGGAGCCATCTCTATCACTAGCATCCAAGTGACCAATAAAATTTTCCTGAACTGGGTTAATGACGTGTAGACACAAAAGGGAGAGACCATAGATCAATTTAGAAGGCAAAATTGACAAAAATGGATGTAAAGAGTGTAACAGGCTTTGATAACAGGACGGTTTCCAATTCCACACTTGAGTGGTTATGTAGATGGTGGTGCCCTTCATAATGATAGTAATCCAAAAGAAAAATGTGAATTTTAGACTTGCAGCACTCATAGTTACTGAGGATGAGTGGGTTAGAGAGTGAAAGAGGATATGTAGAAGAGGGAGATACTCAGTTTTGGGTTGAATTTAAGATGTCTGTGTCCCAGCTATACCATTCCTGAGTACATACTTAAAGGAGTCTATCCTACCATAAATACTGGCACATTTGTGTTTATTACTGCACTGTACATAGTAGTAAAATACATAGTAGGAACCAGCCCAGATGTCTATGAAAAGGTGACTAGATAGAGAAAATGTGGTACATATATACATTGGCATTTTATTTGGCCATAAAGAAAAATGAAATCATCCCCTTTTAAGAAATATTGATAGAACTAAAATTAGTGTGTTAAAAGCAAAATAAGCCAGACTCAAGGGCAAATACCACATGAGTTCTCTCATACTCAGATACTATATTAATTTGTATATACAGTCATGAAACTGTAGGGAGGAAGAGTGTGACACAACATATGTGACATGAAAGCAGGAAGAGGGAAGCGGAAAGAGCATCAGCAAGAGCAAGCATGTAGGAAACTACCTTAATGAAAAGCCTTATTCTCTGTAGTATTTTTTAAACACTAACAAAATAAGATACCTGGGTCCCAACCAAACTGTCTGTAAACTGGGGAAAGTACAATGAAAAGGGGCCAAAGAGAAAACCCCTAGGAATACTAAATTTGAGGGACAAAGGTATAAAAAAGAAGTAGGAAAGGCGGGTATAAGATAGCGTCACAGCTCAGGAAGGGAGAGCTCCCATCATGAGAGAAGAGTTTCCTATACTAGAGAAGTCTGAGACGATGCCCATTAGATCTAGCGATGGGGAGGATTGTGGTATGAGTCAAACTGCTACAGAGACAAATGAATGGCAAGGGACTAGCTGGTGATCAATCATGACATCAAGGACTAAGGAGAATAAAGCCATTTCTATCCATTTAAGATTAAGAAAAAGACAGCATGGAGGTACTTAGCAGAGGGACATAAAGAAAAGGTAGCATCTGGAGTAGATAAATATGAGTGTAAGATGAGATAAATGTTCATAAAAAGAACAAGGCTAATGCTTCTCCCCCCTTGTCTTATCGGCAGAGTGGAGTTGCTTGAATGTGTGTTCTGTGTGGTATCTCAGCAAAGTTAATGGACAGCAGATACAGAGTTAATAGTTCCCCTTTATGAATGTGGACTTTGGAGCTTTTAGAAGTGTCTTTTATTACCATCTGCAGTTTGAAGAAGTTACATTTAATTTTTTAAATTTAATTTTAAAAAGAGCAAGGTGCTTTTTGACAAGTTGGTGCCAAAAGCAAAAAAGGAAGCTCTTGCCCTTCCCAAAGCCAAAGCCCAAGTGAAGGCCTTGAAAGCTAAGAAGGCAGTGCTGAAAGGCACGCACAGTCACAAAAAGATCTCCATGTCACCCACCTTCTGGTGGCCCAAGACACTGCAGCTCCAGAGGCAGCCCAAATACCCTCGAAAGAGGACACCCAGGAGAAAGAAGTTTGACCACTAAGCCATCGTCAAAGTCCTATGAGCACTGAGTCAGCCATGAAGAAAATAGAGAACAACACCACACCTGTGTTTATTGTGGATGTCAAGGCCAACAAGCACCAGATCCAATAGGCCTTGAAGAAACTATGGCACTGATGTGGCCAAAATCAATTAACAAGGCCTGACGGGAGGAGAAGGAGCATGTTCAGCTGCCTCTTGATTAGGATGCTGCCACCAAGATTGAGATCATCCAGACTGAGCCCAGTTGGCTAGTTCTAAATACACACTTTGAGCAAGGGTAATGACATGTTGAAGAAGGTTTCTGGGACATAAGAGAAATGAGATTCCAGAAGAACTGATCATGAAAAGAAAAATCTACGACAACTGCAGGGAAGGATGGAGAGATAAGACACTTGCAAAGAGACAAAGAGGAACAGGATGGTGAAACGCCACTTACCAGTATTCACCAATCCCTTGCCTCGTGTTGCCTGCAGTTTTCTTCCAGGGGTTAGACTATACCAGAGGTTGATAAATCATATAGTTAAGTAAGTCTGAGGATTGTGTCAAAGAAAGAATGAAGGGAACTGGAGTTAAGAGCACTAGCTGCTCTTCCAGAGGACCCGAGTTTTGACTCCCAGCATCCACATGGCAGCTCACAAACATTTGTAACTCCCATTCCAAGGGATCTGAAGCCCTCTTCTTTATTCCACATTCAAAGAAACACAAGTAGTACAGATACACACATGTAGGCAAAAAAATTCATACACAAAAAATAAAAAAAGAATGAACAGGCTGCAATGCAGTTCTGACTATGCTTTGCAATCACAAAATGTACCAAGCACTTTTCTGACTGCCAGTCTCTGGGACAATAACTGGAAACAAGATGCAACCCCAGAGTTAATAGACATTTTGACATTGACTTTGCTGCCAACGTGATGGTCATTTTAAAGTGTGTTCTATTAAGAATCCAGATAGTTGATAATGCCAGATTTGACTTGAGAACAGATGGGGTGCTAAAGAGCTCCGTTAACTCTGCCCCTTCAATTTCCCACATTACCACCCAGCCTAGAAACTATTAGGTGGCATATACCATAAAGTATTATGCCTTGGATTTAATACCTCTTGGATTTTAAAACAATCATTAGTAGCTTAATTTCTTATTTAGGCTAAAGTCTCCACAGTCCTCTCTTTCCCAAATAGGGTGTTTGACTTAATACTGAAATAGCTTACATAAATATTGCCAATAAGGCTTTCATGTAAGACAATTATTCCCAGAGCAGATCAAAAAGGCAATTCTACTAATACAAAGATCTTTCTAGATGCTGTCACTTACTTAAAATGTTCACTTTGTATGTGAAATACTAATTTATAAAACTATTGATTTTATGAATTTAACTTTAAAGGAATCTGTAGGTAACTGAAACAAATTCTGATTAAAAAACAGTTGCTTTACTCTTTGTTCTTTTCTGTTTTTTTTTTATTAATTTATTCTTGTTACATCTCAATGTTTATCCCATCCCTTGTATCCTCCCATTCCTCCCCCCCCCCCCATTTTCCCATTATTCCCCTCCCCTATGACTGTTCCTGAGGGGGATTACCTCCCCCTATATATTCTCATAGGGTATCAAGTCTCTTCTTGGCTACCTGCTGTCCTTCTGTTTTTGAAACAGGATCTCATACAGTCCAAATTCAACTCAAATTCACTATGTGGCCAAGAATGACCAAGAAATCCTGATCTGCTGAGATTATGGGTATGCTCCACCACTAAAACAGAGTTAATAGGACTGTGTCCTGAAGAAAATAAATACTTATGTAGGTCAACTTGACCTCAGCTATTTGCCTAATGTACACTTAATACTACAATGAAAATGTTTCTGAGAAAAGAAATAAACTGTATTTGTGGGATACTTTTTGAGACTGGATCTCATTGTGCTATCTTGTTTGACCTTAAAGTCAGTAATGCAGACCTGGATGGGCTTGAACTGGCAGAGATCTGACTATCTCCAAGATGCTGCAATTAAAGGAGTGTGTGGCATTGTGCCTAACTGTTGAGATTTCCATCCCACTATCCTCTCCTCCCATCCTGTAGCAGTGGGAATTGAACTCAGGGCTTGATACAAGCTAAGAAAGTGCTCTATCACTGAGATACACCCAACCCTGTGAAAAAGTTTCAAAGCCACGGGATCAATAAAATTTAAAAGATTGCCAGGAGTGGCAGCATATGCCTTTAATCCCAGCACTTGGGAAGCAGAGGCAAGAGGATCTGAGTTCCAGGCTAGCCTTGTCTGCAGAGTGAGTTCTAGGGCAGCCAAGGCTATTACACAGAGAAATCCTGTCTTGAAAACCCAAAAACAATGTTTCATGGCCATTAAAATTTCATTGAATAATTACCTATAAAAGAAAAAATACACCCTGCTACTCTTCAATTTTCTAGTCAGAGACCTTTCAAAGATAATTTTCAGTCTAAGATTTAGAAAACAGTTTTATCTATAACAAAATATGAAACTCTTCTTTAAAACTAATTGTTCTGTTTTAGAGTCACTTCTGACTCACCTTATTTATTTATCTTTTAGATATATACTCGAAAACATTTTAAGTTTATCACATGAAGCTGAACAGATACTTGAAAGTGGCACTGAAGAGCCAGGTCAGTGGGAAAAGTACATGTTGTGTAAGCATGTGGAAGTAAGTTAAGATGCCTAGCATCCACCATGTGCATCTGCAACCCCAGGTCAGCACTGGGGGATGGAGACAGGTGTGCCCATGAATACTCTGGCCAGGCAGCCTAGCAGAAACAACAAGCTCCAGATTAATGAAGACCCTGGCTCAAAAATAAGGTAGAGGGGGCTGGAGTGATGGCTCAGAGGTTAAGAACACTCACTGTTCTTCCAAAGGTCATAAGTTCAATTCCCAGCAACCAGAAGGTGGCTCACACCCATCTATAGTGAGATTTAGTGCCCTCTTCCAGCGTACAGGCACACATGCAGGCAGAGCACTGAATACATAATAAATAAATATTTTTTTAAAGGTAGAAAGTACACAGGATGAAACTTGACATAGAATTCTGGCCTTAACACACACACACATACACACACACACACACTATACAATACACACATGTAAGTACCTGCATGTATACACACAAAGTATTTGAAGCTATTCAGTATAACTTATACATGTCTACACCAATTTCAAAGATAAAATATAATGATTACAGACAGGAATCTAGCTTCCCAGGTAGAAGAAAAGGAGATCAGTAGAAGAAAAATGAAACCAAGATAATTTATCTACCTAAACAAACAGATAGAAAGTGCCATAATCTTAAAAATATATGAATCTTCTAAGACTTCCTCTTGAGAGTATGCAGGAAATGTAAGCCGTATATTGTTCACTGAGTTTAAGTAAGCACTTGAAATAAAACATGTGGCTTCTCCGGTTCCTTCAAAAATACTCAAGGGTGTATTTATCTTTTCTGAAACAAAATGTACTACTCAAAGAAGTAAAAGCTGGGTGGTGGTGGCACACACCTTTAATCCCAGCACTTGGGAGGCCGAGGCAGGTGGATCTCCGTGAGTTCGAGGCCAGCCTGGACTACAGAGGGAGTTCCAGGACAGCCAGAGCTGCTATACAGAGAAATCCTATCTCGAAAAACCAGAGAGTAAACAGAATTTTAAAGCCCCCAAACTCTAGATGAAGAAACCTATAAGACTAATACCCCCAAAGAAATTCAGTGACCTGGCCAAAGTCACAGCTGAGAGCTGTGATAACAAACTGCAATCCCCGTAGCTTACCTCGGTAACCCGGGAGAAACCTGCCATCTGGGTTGCTATGTTGTCTTGCATGACATACTAATATGACTGGGAAATTACATGGAGATTGGGAAACCAAGTGTTTGGGGAATACTCTAAGAGACAGATTGTGTAATAAATATGAAATGATACCTCGATTTAAGAATTGAGAAGTGTACTAAATAGATGTTCTGAAGCTTTTACTATGAAACAAATATCCTAGATTACTATTTCCCTCACTAGCTGGGAGCCTGATTCAACAAGCATGTGCACACGTGCGTTCTCATCCCTCCCTCCCTCCCTCCCCCCACCTCTCTCTCCCCTTGTAAGAGTCTTGCCAAATAAAATCATCCAGACCTAGAACCTAGGCATGTCTTAAGTAATTCTTATTCTGCAGCCATCCTTGTGTCAGTCAAACTTTACATGTGGGACTTTCTTTCCAGACAGAGCAGCACACAGACAAAATGTACTGCAGTCTAGTTCTACTCTTGAGCACTTCTTCTAAGATGTTTTTCCCCGTTTGAAATTTCCATCATGTAATATACAAAAATCTTCACTTTAACCACGGGAAAAAATGTGAGCAACTTTCCTTAAGAAATAAAAGAATCTTTATTGATTTAGAAGCAATGTTGGGCAAACAGACAGGCAAATATCTGAGAAGAGATAATGTACATCAACTAGCATTTTAAACATTGAAAAAAAAACATGGAAAGTATTTACATGGACCAGTTTCTTATACAATGCTGTTGTTGGGTTTTTGTTTGCTTGCTTGTTTGTTGTTTTGGGGGGTGTTGGTTTTTCGAGACAGGGTCTCTCTGTATAGCGTTGGCTATCCTGGACTCACTTTGTAGACCAGGCTGGCCTCGAACTCACAGAGATCCCCTGCCTCTGCCTCCCGAGTGCAGGGATTAAAGGCGTGCGCCACCACGCCTGGCTTCTCATACAATGCTAAGTGTGGAAAAACATCCCAAACCAAATAAGAGTATTACCATCAAGTAGCAAAAGCAGTAAAACAAAACAAAAATACAAAAGATATAAAGATAGTGTGTCTCTAGGAAACAATAGTGTACATAGCACTACATAAACTGGCCCATGTAAAATACAAAAATATTTATTGAAGTCAGATCTTTCTATAAAACAGTGCTTTAGAGGTATTTTAATATGAATCCGATATATAATCTAAATGTAAAAACTTCTAGAAACATTAACAGCATTAAGCCAGTGGCACCCACTTGTTCCAATTAGTCTTTTTTAAAAACTGTTTTGTTGATTCATGACAAATATATAATACCTGTGTTCTTAAAAGCATAATCCTTTAAGATTAGCAAGCTTATGCTAAAACACAGTTTAATGAAAAATTTATTTCAAAAATCAGATTTCTGTTTCATTTCTAGTGAGTGCTTTAAGCTGGCCATGCAGTTCCCTGTTGCTCTAGGAGACAGGAATATGATTCTGAACTAGTAAGAAGGTTTTCAGACTAAGTAGACAGCAAGTTGAAGTGACACAATCTCTGTCACTCTTATATAACTCAAAAGACAGTTACGGACATAAACATGCTAACATGCAATTGCCTATATATGTGTGCATATGTAACATATATTCAACATCAGCATTTTGGAACCCAGATAGTTCTTTACTTCCTTGTAAATGAAAGGCATATAATCTGCCCTCCCCAAATAATAAGAACCATCTATATATGGCTGTGGATCAGTACTTTAAGAAATATTTGCTGGGCTATACCAAAGTGTACACATGAATGCATACATGTATGGAAGATCTCCTAGAAGCTGCAAGGAATACATGATGTACTAACTATCAGGGTGAACTAATTTGTTCTTTCATATAAGCATAAGATGGTGCACTGTAAATGAACAATTGGTGCCATCTCTGAGTACAAAACTGAAATCAAAAGCACCACAATGAACAGTAACTACGTAAGTCTTGAGTATCACAGAACCACTTAAACATGAAAGCCAAATCAGTAAATGCTGTAGCAGTCAATGCCAACTGGACATGAAGACCATGTTAATGGACTAAGTAAGGCAAGACCACGACCTCTGGACCAGGGGCAAGCTATTTTATTAACGTTAAGTGCACTTCGTTATCTAAGTTCTAGGACATACTAAACTAACATTTCTTCTTAAGGAAAAAAAGGAAAGAACAAAGCATATTGCCACCAAAAAGGAAGACTGGAAGGTTCAAGAGAAATCTACATTCCTCTTAGTGCTGCATGTAGAGGCCAATTTCTGGGTACAAAGCACTAATGCTCTCATTTGGCACTGCCTAGCAATTATCTCTAAAGCACCTAAAACCAGATTGAAGTGCCCAGTTGGAATTGCCTTGTGTCTTGCAATTTAAAAGATTGAAGTATCCAGTTTTTAAAAAGAGATTAAAATAAAAAGATTAACATCTATTGTAAAATTTAAAAAGCCTTTGTGTTTTTCATTTCAGCCACATTAAAACAAATGTATTCAAAAAGCATAGGAAAAGAATTTTCCTGGCAAGAACATGATACTGCTGGGCTCTGCTCAAACCTACTGACAGCTCTTCCATAGGTCAAACATGGAGCAGTGCCAAAGTAGCTAAGTTAACCTACAAATGAAAGTCATGAACAATGCAAAAGGAGCAAGTACAAATCCACTGGAGACTGTGATATCCAAAGTCAACCTCCTGTAGGCAGAAAACACCTGCTTTTTTTTCTACACTATTCATTCTTGTCAGAAATCCAGCCAATCAAACAGAACCTGTAGTCCAGATAGTTTTGTACGTGCCTTTTGCTATAGTAGTTTAAAACTTCTTAGTCAGGGAAATCAAAACCATATGACTCACTTGTAGTTGATGGTATTTGGGATTTTGTTTGAGCTTGGCATCTACTATACCACCCAATCTAAGAGCAGGGCTGTAACTAAATGTACCTTCAACAGTATTGCGTGCGTGAACTTGTACTTGCTTTATTATTTTGTAACAGAGATCACATGTGGATTAGTGTTACAGAGTCTGATATCCAGCATAACTTTTTCTTCTGCCAATTAGGTAAGCAATCACTATAATGATAATCAAGCCTGAAAGACCAGCACCAACTATAATTGGTATTAGAATGGTGTCATCATCCAGCGAACACTCCTGGGCTGTAGGTGAGAAAAAGTGTGTAACAAATAATGAGTATAATCAAAAATGAATGTCCAAAAGTAAAAGATGTTGATTCAAAAGTCAGAAATGCTCTTATAAAATAAATTTCAACTAACAAAAGCAGGCATATTTTTATGATAAAGTATAGAAAAAGATGACCAGTTAAAGCTAAAATCCTAAACTGTTCTTTCATTTGTGAGCACATATGTGTGAATAATGCAGATTTATTTATAGCTCTAAGTAAACAGTATACCACATGATATACATGCACTGTATTATACTTCTAAGATGGGAGAATTACTTTATAATAAATAAAGAGATCTAACCCAGCCCACGTCTATAGAACCAGCTTAACCTCTGAGTGGGAGAGTGTACATCCATGGAGAAATAGAGAACATCAGGTTATTAAAGGACTGAACAAGCAGGCTGCCTCTCGAGTTCCTTAACAATAGGGGTCACCAAACTACAGCCCATGGGCTAAATCTGGCTGAAGAGCTAAAAATAGCATGAATAATTTTTAAATGACTGGAAAAGAGGACAGTCTTTTGTACAACATGGGAGTTACAAGACATTCCAATTTTCGTATCCTTAAAAGTTTACTGGAATGCAGCCACACTCATCCAAGCTACAATAGCAGAGTTAAAGAGTTGTGACACACACCATGACCTCAAAGCTTGAAAAATCACTGTTGAAACCGGTTCACAAATAGCTAGTATGTCCCTGTCTTAAAATATGTGATTTGAGTGGGAGCAAGAGTTAAGAAGCTCTTACTAATTTGAGTGTGTTTACTATGTGTTTGTCAATCTGGCTCAGAATAGCAGACCAGAGGGGCTATTTTTTCTATTTATAGCAAGTAGTCTGATCTAATAAAATTCAATCAACACTGTTCAACCTGACTCCAATTCTATTTCCTCCCTGAACACACTTAAGTATTACCTGTGTGTTATATTTATAGTTACCCACAACCAAAAACCTAGTTCCATAAATAGATCATGCATTCAATATCAGTATTAAATGTTATAGATCTCTCTAGCACCCAAACTTTCAAATTAGGCAAAGAGCATAGCTCATCTCAGGCCACTGCCAAATGGATAAACAGACCTGAACTGAGAATAGTACTGCAGATGACTGTAAATTCTAAATACAAAACCAGACCTCAAATTAGGATAATGATGTAGGGGAGCTAGATGGAGATTTCAAAAAAAAATCTATTACAAGATCAAAATAATTAAAGTAATAATCAAAGCAAACACAGGAAGACATTTGATTCTGTTTTGGTTTCTTTAAAACAGGATCTCATAAACCCCAGGCTAGCTTCGAACTGATTATGGAGCCAAGGATGGCCTTGAGCTCCAGATAATCCTGCCTTGACCACCTGAGTACTGTGAGTACAGGCAGGTGTCGCCACTCCTAGTAAAGGAAACGGAGTCCTAAAATTTCCTAAAGTTGTGATTAACCTTTCTACCCACAAGAATGGAAGGGTAAAGGACCTGAACAAAGCCAGCTAGGATTTCGGTAGCACTGCAAAGGCAGCTGAATAGCTGAGTGTCTCCACTGACTTATAAGCCTCTAGATTAACTGTTTGAACGGATGGGGATGACTGGAATAGCTCTGCTCAGCAAAGCTCACAAGCCTCCAACTTTAAGTAATTGGTTTAAAAGCATAAGTCACTTAAGGAATATGCTGTACTTTTTTCTGTTGTGCAAATTTTAATCTTGCAATATCAAATACATCTTTCATATTCACACAAATGCAGTATAATGAAGCCTAAATGAGGATTTCATTAAAAACCTAGTCCTTTTAAAGTAGGTCTTCAAAAAACCTTATTTGAACAAAGACATGCTTTAAGGATTCCCATGTCACTTTGGCTACCAAGACTAGAATTCATGGGATATGGGGCTTTGCTACCACCCTTTGTCTTGTGCCTTAAGGAAATCAAAGCAAGCTGTTCTCATTGGGGTATGAAAATCTTCCCCAAGAAGATGGTCCCAAGAAGGCTGATGTAAGATACTTAAAAGCTGCTGCTCCACGTGCCAGCCCCACTTGAATTCAACCCCAGGGGAACACCTGTTCCTTACAAAGGACTTTAAGTACTTCAAATGATTTTCAAAAATTGCATCTACTTTGAGCAAAAGGATGAGCCGAATGAAGAGTTACACAATTCGTTCAAGGTTGTGAGAACTTTCTATCAGAATCAAGAGGGGAATCTATTTCTCTCTGTTCATGTACAGGACCCCTTCACTCAAAGAAAGGCCACCTAGAAGGTGATAGGAGAATGTAGTGAATAAAGGTTGTCTGAGTCTTACCTGTAGAATACTTTCCTTCTGTGACATTAAAAGGTTGAACCTTTAGGTTAAAGGTGTTTATCTGAAACTTTTCAGACACGAAAACCACCTGTTCTTTGTTGCACAGATAAGAACTTCCCAGAGGTGCATCCCAGAAGCTAAGGTTATTATTTGCAACACTGAAAGCTGCAGGAAAAAAAAGGCAGGATAGTAACTTCTTAGTCTATCAACATAAGAAAAGAGACAGTTGTTAGGGGTGTCTAATGTGTGTGGGTGAAGGGGATACGTGTGTGTGTGTGCACACATGTGCAGTTGCACACTCACATGTTGATGGTGGCCAGAGGACAACCTTGAGTATTGTTCCTCAAGTACTGTCCATCTGTTTTTGGACAGAGATATTTCATTTGCTTACAGTTTGCCAAGTAAACTAGGCTGGCTAGCTAGCAAGCAAGCCTCAGGAACCCACCTGTCTCTGCCTTCTCAGCACTGAAATCATAAGTGTACATCACCACACCCACCCCATCTTTTTTTTTAACTCTTTGTGCCTGCAAGCACTTGAACAACTGAGCTATCTCACACACCAGGGTTTTAAGTATAGGAATTTGGAGTCAGGCTCTAACCCCTCAAAAAAAAACTCTTGCCAATCACTAAGTCCACTTCTTTGTTTTCTGAGAAAGGGTCTCACTATATAGCCCAAACGGATCTAGGGCTCATTATGCAACCCAGGCTGCCCTCAAACTTCAGGCCTCCTGTCACTGCTTCCCAAGGCTGCAATTTTGACATGCACCACCACATCCACTTCTCCCTCCCTCATCTTGCCATAGATGTTTCAGTAGTCTAAAATTCAGTCATTTCCTTTCTGCAAGGGATAGAACACTATAGCTCTATGTTAGATTTTAAGTTGTGATCAAGAAAAGCTTTTTATGCTGGGAATGGTGGCGCACGCCTTTAATCCCAGCACTTGGGAGGCAGAGGCAGGTGGATCACTGTGAGTTCGAGGCCAGCCTGTTCTACACAGCGAGTCCAGGACAACCAAGGGTACACAGAGAGACCCTGTCTCAAGAAAAAAAAGAAAGAAAGAAATATAGATAGAAAGAAAACTGTTAAAGAAAGACTTTTTACATAGCATCTTCTATTTCATAAGATACAATCTTGCCATAAGCTAATTATCATTCCCACTCCTTCCATAAAATCCATACTCTTCTCCTTCAGGCCAATGTTGTGCTTACCTGAGCCATTAGCCAAGTACATGCTGACATTCACTTCCTTCAGATAGAATCGGTTTTCATTTTTCTGTTTGAAAAAGACCTTCCAATTAATAACGTATCACAACTGTCTAAAGAAAGAGCAATCTAGTACTGTTATACAGATGAGGAAACCATCATAAGACCTGGACCAGCAGCAGTATAAACTAAGTATTGCCACTAATTGTAACAAACCCATTTTCCAATGCATTTCACTTCTAAACTCTTTGATCACAGTAGTCAGACATCCCTGGACATAGGGCAATTCATCCCCTCCTCTCTTTTACTTTTCATGTCACTTACTGAGTCCATATTATCTAGCCTAGGTCACAATGCGACCATTTTTGTTTTGTTTTTCGAGACAGGGTTTTCTCTGTGTAGTCCTGGCTATCCTGGGACTCCTACACCAGGCTGGCTTCGAACTCACAGAGATCCACCTGCCTCTGCCTCTGGAGTGCCAGGATTAAAGGCGTGTGCCACCATGTCCAGCAGTTAATTGTATGTATTAATGGAGCTCAGTTGTGATATTCTGACACATGAATACAGTGTGTGCTAATCAAATAAAGGGGAATTGGCACTTCTCTTGCCTTAGCACTGTTACTATTTGAAGCTTTGAAGTCTCCTACATCTTCATAAAATATAAAATGGGGTACTTTGAACTAGTCATCCTCTTGTGTGGAACATTTACTGTCCTTCTACCTAGTTTCCTCTCCCTATTATCTTTCTGAAGTATTTAACTTATCAGTCAGTCATTTTAATTGTCAGTGTTTAGTGTGCATAAAGTAGCATGTCTAAGCACTCCATGGATCTAGTAAGATGAACCAGACTTGTAGTTTGCTCTCCCAGTGCTTGCAATCTACAGCTCAGTGGTGGAGTATCTATGAGTCCTTAGCATGTATGAGTCCTGGAACGAAAAGATATACAAAGAAGTTAATCCTGTTACAAAAAAGAAAGTAGCAAGTTAAGAAATTTGACAGGAAAGAAATTATGTCCAATGAAGGAAAATGCAAAAATCATGCCAGCTGAGGGACAGGGAATTTAGAGTGGGCAAGATTTGGTTAGGAAACAAGTAGACAAAGGATATATTTAAGAAGGCAAGAGCATAAGCAAAGGTAATCAGAAATAAGCATTACCTAAATAAACACTTGAGAAGTAAGTGCCAACTGTTATTCTTTCTGTGTGTGAGACATTGGAGATTGACCCTAGTATTCTCCACACATTGGACAAGCATCCTGACACTGAGCTAGCTATATGCCCCCAGGCATTTTATTTGCTATTTTGACACAAGGTCTTACTAAGTTGCCCAGACTAGCACTGAACTCAACAGTACAAGCTGGCTTTGAATTTGCAATCTTCTTATCTCAGCTGCCCAAGTGGCTGTGATGACCTATGCCACCAGCCCTGACTCCAACACCCCTATCCTACTGATGCTGTTATTGTTTAGGGTAAGTCATTCAAGCACAGAGTTGCTAAGTGACCTCCCCCCCCCCCATTGTTGCCAATTAGTAACCAGTGAGCTGGTTACTGCTGTGCTTTTAGACCTCACAAGCTATTGCATGAAAGAGTGAAAGAAAATTCATGAAGTGAATTGAAACTGCAAGAGTAGAGTTCAGTGCATGGAGGAAAGGGCTTGAGTCCCCTTCTGTAGTTTAGATGCTACCTTATTGGCAAAGGAGAATCACTGAAGATTTATGGGGAAGAGGTGTGCTTTGGGAAGATTAATCTAAGGGAAATAAGGAAGAGGGAAGGTTAGGTAGGAGGCTTTTGGATAATCCAGGCAAGAGGTACCACAGCTGGAAGCAGACCTGAGGCAGAGAGAGGTGAATGAAATAAAGACAGAGAGAAATTTCCATACCAAGTGTAATGAAGGACTTGATGTCCTCTTACTATGTCCTTACCCAAGATTCTCCTAAGTTTGTTCGAACTACACCCATTTACTCAACTAAACACCCATCTCGCATCATCCTCCCAGCTGATCTTGATTACATTCCTTTACTCAGGGACAATCTTTACTTGTCCACTTGTCCTTATTTCTGTATGTACAAACCTGACCTATCCTTGAATGGCCTCAAATGTCATCAGTTCCATTAAACCTTTGCCTCCTCTCCAGTGAGAACTAAGCTCTTCCCTTCCTCTTTGCACCCATAGAACTTTGTGCTAACATCTAGCCTGACAGTAGCATGTAGCAAGGTATGCTATGCTTGCCTGGCATTTGTGAAGCCCTGAATTCAGTCTCAAGAGAGACAGAGAGAAGGAGAGGGAGAGGGGGAGAATGGAATGACTGTCTAGGAAGGCCTGGTCTTGGCGCACGGAAGAGGATAATTCTTTTCTGTTTGTCATTTTTGCAGTGCTGGAGATGGAATCCCAGAGATTCACACTACTAGGCAAGCATTTGACCAGTGAAACTCAAGAGTATTTGGACATTTTTAGTAGTAAATGGGTGGTCACATATATACTGTAACATAGACTTTATTTGAATATTAGGGAAAAGATTTTTTTGTCAACATCTATAAATAAAATCGTTCAATATACTCATGAATTGCTCAATAAATAGTCTGTGGAGAAAAGTATATAGTAGAGATAACATGTTAAATTTGAAATAACATACTGGCGTTTTTGTGTGTATTGTTTTTTGAGACAGCACCTCACTATACAGCCCAGGCTGGCCTTGAAATCATGATCCTCCTGCTTCACTCTAGGTAGCTATATACCACTTTGGCTGGCCACAGCTACTTTTTATATATCAGGTGCTAAGACTGTATCACCATCCCTGCATACAGTAATACAAACTGAAAGTAGAAGTGTTTTGTATATAGTTAGACAACAGTTGTACTCAAAAATGGTAGTGGCTCCCCATCTTCCCACACCTGTAACTAGCTCCTATTCTTCATTCCCGTTTGCTACTATTGTATATGTAACAACCACACAAAATTAAGACTAGCAATTGGAGGCTGGGCACGGTGGTGCGTGCCTTTAGTCACAGCACTTGGGAGGCAGAGGCAGGCGGATTGCTATGAGTTCAAGGCCAGCCTGGTCTACAAAGTGAGTCCAGGATAGCCAAGGCTACACAGAGAAACACTGTCTCAAACAAACAAACAAAAAGACTAGAAATTGCTTCTGAAATAATAGAAATTAAGGTCCTCAGTTATTAACAGATGCTAGCAACAAATAAAACAGGTATACCTAACTTCTCACAGTTCAGGTCTTTTTTAAAAAGATTTATTTATTATGTATACAGTGTTCTGCTTGCATATAACACCTGTAGGCCACAGTAGTGCATCAAATCACATTATATATAGTTGTGAGCCACCATGTGGTTGTTGGGAACTGAACTCAGGACCTCTAGAGGAGCAGTCAGTGCTCTTAACCTCTGAGCTGTCTCTCCAGCCCCACAGCTCAGCTCTTAATATAAGCATGAACAACAAAAACCTGAATGCTGGCACTGTAAGGATCCTGATTTACTGAGTCAATGTATCCTGTATATAACAGGAGAATCATCCCTCAAATTCTCAGAGGATTAGTACCAGGATCCACTACAGATAACCAAACTCTAGGGTGTCCAAGTGCCCCTTTCAAAATGGTGTGCGATTTACTTTTGATTTATACACAGCTCCTGTATACTTTCAATCATCCCCAAATTACCTACAATCCTTACATATAAATGTTATGTAAAAGGAATAGTGTACTGTTTACACTTTAATAACAAGAACAAAGTCTATACATATTCACAATAAGTACAATGTTTTGTAGTTCTGAGGATCAACTGCAGGGTCTTGTGCATTCTAAGCAAGAATGTCTGGCATGCCAGGCTAGTGAGGCCCACCTTTAATCCCAGAACTCAGGAGGCAGAGACATGAGGATCTCTGTGAGCTTGAGGCCAGCCTGGTCTACAAAACCAAGTCCAGAACAGGCAGGACTGCTACACAGAGAAATCCTGTCTCAAAAAAACAAACAAACAAACAAACAAATGTCTGCCACAGAACTTAAAGACATCTTTACTTAATATTACTTCAAGGTTGGTTTAATCTGTGTATGCAGGACCTAGAGAAATAGACAGCTATCTAGGCTCATTAATGCTAGCTATTACTAGTAAAGACACTATAAAGAATTTTAACAGGGGCTAGAGAGATAACTCAATGGTTGGGAACACTGGCTGCTCTTCCAGTACCTGGGTTCAATTCCCAGGACCCATATGGCAGCTCACAGCTATCTGTGACTCCAGTTCCAGGGTATCTGGCACCTTCACATATACATATATGCAGGTAAAATACCAATGCACATAGTAGCAAGTACATCTTTTTTAAAAATAATCTTAACTATAAAAGGTTTAAAATGTGATGTATAAGCCTGGTATAGTAGTACACACACCTGTAATCCTAGCACTTGGGAAGGCAGAAACAGGCAGATCTCTGTGAGTTCCAGGCCAGCCTGGTCTACAAAGTGAATCCAGGATAGCCAAGGCTACACAGAGAAACCCTGTCTCTGGGGTAGGTGGGTAGGAGGGGCTCCTCTTTTCCAAGGAATAGAGGAAGGGGGTGGGGGAGGCAGGGTGAGACTGGGAGGAGAGGAGAGAGGGGGTTATGGCAGGAATGTAAAGTGAATAAATAAATAAATTTAAAACAAAAAATGTTATGTGTAACCATGAGCACTGTTTAATACTAGAGAAAAATATCATAAAGACTAAGTATAAACAGGGCATGGCAGTGCACACTTTTAATCCCAGCACTGGGGAGGCAAAGGCAGGCAGATCGCTGTGAGTTCGAGGCCAGCCTGGTCTACAAAGTGAGTCCAGGACAGCCAAGGCTACACAGAGAAACCCTGTGTCAAAAAACAAAAATAAAAAAAAAAACCCCACTAACTATATAATGAGTAATTACAGTTAGCGCGCACTCTCGCGCGCGCTCTCTCTCTCTCTCCTCTCTCTCTCTCTCTCTCTCTCTCTCTCTCTCTCTCTCTCTCTCTCTCTCTCTCTCTCTCTCTCTCTGTGTGTGTGTGTGTGTGTGTGTGTGTGTGTGTGTGTGTGTTTTCAAGACAGAGTTTCTCTGTGTAGCTCTGGCTATCCTGAAACTCACTCTGTAGACCAGGCTTTCCTCAAACTCAGAGATCCACCTGTGTCTACTTCCCAAGTGCTGGAATTAAAGACACGCACCACTACTGCCCAGCTACATAGCTTTCTCTTGGTGTAAGTTCATTCTTGTTCCTACATTAGAGTACATATAATGGCAGAATGGCCGCATTCTGTGATTATGAATACAAGAGTGCAGTCTGTCGACAATCCAGCTGACTCGGAGATGAGAAAGGAGACGATAGCTTTACTTCATAATTAAATAGTCTTATAGAAGCAAAGAAAGCAAATTATCCCCTGCACACCCCTACCACAGGTCAGACTTTCAGGTCCACTTCTCAGAGAAAGAACTTAACTTGAGCATACAGTCGGTACTCACCACAGCAAAGACAAAGTCAAGATACTTAATTTGGCTGTTGTTCAGCCTAAGTTGAGCCTTTTCAGGATGACAGCTGCCGGTAAAGTTGGTCATGCTGGGGTTGATGTTAAAAATGAAAGGTACCTTCGGGAGAATAAGCAGAAGGAAGGTGCTGATGAACTTTAAAAGTCGACAACCATGCTTTATACACTCATAAAACCAACTTCAACACACAACACAAACTCCCCTGGGTGGATACTTGAATTCATGCTGTCTTACTTTCACAAAAACTTGGAACAAGCCTTCAAGCTATGACTCATATGACTTCAACAACAACAACAAGAGGGAAGTTTCCTCAGTAATGAGCCAAGTGAAAACACCTATTTTCAGAGCACAAGAGCCATCTGTCTGGCTTGTTTCAATGGCAGAATCCTGATAAATTGGATGTGTTCAATGGTGCTCCCCCTGGTGCACCAATGAGGTACTGCAACCAGACAAGAGCCCTATTTCCAGGCATTACGATAACTGGGAATATGGGGCCACCCCGAACTTCTCCAGTTAAAAGATAGTTTAGAATATACTCGCTGTATAAGACTACCCCTCTTCCAACGCACCCTGTGCATCAGATTCAGGCATGTGTCTATTTGCAGGCAGGGCACAGACAGCCAGGTGCTTTTTTAAAAATATATTTTATTAATTTATCCATATTACATCTCAATTGTTATCCCATTCCTTGTTTCATCCTACTCCCCTCCCCTATGTCTGTGACTGAGGGGGACCTCCTCCCCTGTATATGCTCATAGGGTATCAAGTCTCTTCTTGGTAGCCTGCTATCCTTCCTCTGAGTGCCACCAGGCCTCCCCATCAAGGGGACATGGTCAAATATGGGGCACCAGAGTTCATGTGAAAGTCAGACCCCACTCTCTGCTCAACTGTGGAGAATGTCCTGTCCATTGGCTAGATCTGGGTAGGGGTTCGATGTTTACTGCACGTATTGTGCTTTATTAAATGCTGGCAGCCAGCCAGCGCCAGCCTACACTGCCCCTTTAAAGTGCACTCCATACTCAACCTGAAGACACAACCCTCAGAGTCGAATGCTTGGCTTCTGGTGGAGAGGCAATCCATGCTCATGTTCTCCTCCTCAGGGTATAGGAAGATATATGCAGCTTGCTCCTCCTTGCTTCATACTCCCCGCAGAGAGCAAGGAATTGACCTTGACCGCGGCACCTCCCACTACATGCACTGGACATTTGAAGCAAGGGGAAGCGACCTGCAGGTTAAGATGACCTCCGACATTGGCACAGATTTCGGGGGTTAAAAAGTTGTCTTATATGCCGGAAAATATAGCACTTGAGCATAACTGTATGCTCTGACTCATCCCTGCCCACCAACCTACAGTGTAGTTCAGATAAAAGGGTGAAAAAACTTTGATTCTTAATTTTGTGCAGTGTTGGGATAGTACCTAGGGTCTCGTGCAAGTGCTCTGCATTATCTTATCTCACCCCCATCTTAACTACCTGTATGTAGGCTGAGCTACTGAAAGCTGATAGAATCTAATCCATACAGAAATCTTAAACTGACAGATGCCTTGGGGGTGGCATTAACTCTTTATGGATATAGTCATTCCAAACTAATCAAAACTCAAGTCGGCACTATCTCTGTATTAAGTGACTCATTCTAACAGCTCCTAAGTGTGTGGCAGGCTATACATTACTTGAGATGCAAAATTTTTAAAAAGGTTTACTGATAAAACAGACAGCCCTACCTTCTCCTCAGTGATGTTCAGCTGCAGTCCCATGGTAGCCAGCAGACAGGTAGTATTGCCATTAGTAATGGAATAGTTTCCAACCACTGGAGTTGGAGGGGGTGTGGAAGTTGGAGTGAGTGCCGTAGTATGAGGTGGCATGGTGTTGTGAGTTCTGGGTTCTTTAGTGGTGATATCGCTGTCTTCCTCACACTCGTATTCTAAAACAAAGGGTAAAATAAGCTAGGGTGCTCTTTTTGCTTTATTAGGCCAGGAAAGAGCAAACTTCTCAGAGTTAGAGTGTTAATTAGAGCAAAGGAAGCCATTGGTGGTTTACTTTTAAAGTGGATGCACTGTTTCATGAACAGACTGCCTCTTATCAGTTGTGGCAAGAGTAGAAAAACTCAAAACATATCAAAAGGTTATAGTTACTCAAGTGTACTAGAGTAGACTATACATTACTTGAGATGCAGATTTTAAAAAGGTTTACTGATAAAACAGACAGCCCTACCTTCTCCTCAATGGTGTTCAGCTGCAACCCCATGGTAGCCAGCGGATTAGTAATGGCACACTACCACATACTCTTCTTTTTCAGGCCCACGAAGGCCTTTATTTCAAAGAATTTCACCTGCCTCTGATGGGAAATCCAGAGATAGGTCTGACAACATCCCCTCCAGATAAAATTTCTTTGTGCTTCCAACATACAACCACTGTGAGGAAGGATACTGCTTACTAAAAAACAGTTGGAAATTGTTAAAGAATTTAAATACAAAGGAATCTTTTGTTTCCATTACACCTACAGCAGCTTGCCAGCATTTAAATTCCTTCTTAGGAGATGTTAGTAATTTTCTAGAAATGAATGAAAATTATTACACTTCCATTTAAAAGCACATAACATTTTAAAATCAACTTCTAAAACTAAGGTTAGAACAAAAAAATCGAATTTTTAAGCTTCAGGCAAGGAACGGCTAAGAACACATGGCCAAACTATTTGAGGACTTGTTTTATAAGCTGAAAACATCACAGAAAGTATTTCTTAAAAACTATTCCAGGGGCTCAGCAGTTAAGAGTTCTCTGTTCTTCCAGAGGACCTGATTTTGAGTCCCAGCAGCCACATAGTGGCTCACAACTCTAGTCCCAGGGAATCCAATACCAGATATGCATGTGGTGCCCAGACATACATGCAGGCAAAACACATAAAACTTGGGGCGAGGGGAGACCATTACAGAGCCAGGCATGGTGGCATACATCTTTAATCCAAGCAGTCTAAGAGGAAGAGGCAGGTAGATCTCTGTAAGTTAGATGCCAGCCTGGTTGCTATAATGAGTTCCAGGTCTCATCCTTCTCACAAAAAAAAAAAAAAAAAAAAAAAAAAAAAAAAAAAAAGCCATTCAAAGGCTGAGCCTAGAAAGATAATTCAGTTGGTAAAGCACTTGCTCTGCAAGTCTGAGACCTGAGATAAACTCCCAGAACCCATGTAGAAAATCTAAGCATGGAGGTATATGCTTGTAACACCAGTGCTGGGAGGGATGGGTGGAGCACCTGGGAGATTCCCTGTAACTCAATGCACAGCCAGCCTAGCCTTCACAATAGTTTCCAGGACAGTCAGAGACCCAATGTCAAAACTCCATGTGTAGTGGACCCAAGAAATTATATTTCACTGCTGGCCTCCAGTGTATCCTCCTCTGTGTGTCACTAGTCCTCTCTCTTTCTCTCTCTAGCGTTCTCACCCCCCTCTCTCTTACACACACACCCACATACACACACCCACACACACACCCCGCATATCACACAGAAGAGTAAAAAACCATTCGGTATAATTTCAACTGAAATTATCAGTAAGAATGACTATCACTTTAAGCCAGCAGTGGTGGTGCATGTGTTAATGCCAGGAGGCAGAGACTGGTGGATCTCTGGAGTCTAAGGCCAGCCTATTCTACAGAGCAAGTTCCAGGATGGCCATGACTACACAAAGAAACCCTGCCTCAAAGAACAAACAAACAAACAAAAAAGAATTACTATTACTTCAAACATATTTAGTCTGAGCCGGGCGTGGTGGCACAGAGAAACTGTCCTGGAAAAAAAAATTTAGTCAACACCTTAAAAACTGTTCTCAGCTGATGACGTCAATGAATGCTACCTGATGTAGTCTGCTCTTAAAATAAGAGCTACATATATAAATCAACAGTTTAAGGACTCACCTTTTTTACTCACTGTACCATTTTGGATAAAAACTTGTAGGTCAATATCCCAATAGTTCTGGGTAACAGAAGCCGTGCTGAAATTGAATAAACTACGGCACTTAAAGATGACATCGAATGGAAGTTTAAGGCTCTCAGAATGATCAACACGAACAATTCCTATAAAATAATATTAACAATGACATTTCCAGGAAGACATGAGAAACTGCTAATATATTTATATTATATTAATATATAAATATAGGTTCGCTTTTCTTCTAGGCTTTCTCCACCCAATGCCAAAGGTGATAAAATGTGGGGCATGTTGACAGGAATGACAAATTCACTCTGACTAAAACCATAGCGAGTAAGGAAGACAAGTAATAAGTGTTAAGAAAGAAAGCAGTAAGGCTGGAGGGATGGCTCCATGGTTAAGAGTACTGGCTGCTCTTCCAGAGGAACCAAGTTCAGTTTCCAGCACCCATTTGGTAGCTCACAACTAACTGTCTGTAACTCCAGTTCCATGGGGATCTGACGCCCTCTTCTGGCTTCTGTGAGCAGCCTGCACATAGACATAAATGCAGGCAAAATGCCCATACGCATAAAATAAAAGTTAGAATAATAAAGAGACACTGTTTTGTTTAACAAAGAAGATATTTCTAGGTAGTGTTACTCTGAAACTTCTCCCATCTAGGAACAGTATGGGCTTTGTTAGCAATGGAAAGCTTGCTTCAGTTTTTCACTCTATGTTATTATTCTGGGTGTGTGTGCACTCGTGTGCAAGCTGGTTATGAACACCATCCATGTGGGGAGCTCAGAGGATGAACTGCAGATGGCTCTCTCCTTCTATCTCATGCTCCAGAAACACAACTCAGGTTGTCAGACTGGCACAGCAAACCCTTCTACACACAAAGTGATCCTAACAGCCCCCACATCAGGGACTGTTATTTAAATTTTTCATACAATATATTTTGATCATGTTTTCCCACCCTCAAAATCCTCCCTACCTCCCTTACCCACCCAACTTCATGCTCCTCCCTCTCCCTAAACCCTCCCTCTCAAAATGGCCAAGAGTACAGCAATGAAAATTGAAACAAACAAAAAACAGTAAGACAAGATGTGTCAAAACAAAAGGTACACACGTGTACACACACACAGAGACACACACAGACACACACACACATACACACAAACCACATAGGAGTCCATTTTTTGACTGGCTAACTACTCCACTAGAGAAAAATGATCTCTTACCAGAAGATACCAATTATACAAATTAGCTTCTTATGTAGGAGTGGTCCTTAGTTTATTTTAAAGAATATAACAAATTTGCAGACACAGGCAGAGAAAAACCCTAACCCTAATTTTTAATTAACAGGGGAAACAGAAGGCCAAAGCCTGCTTAGGTGAAAAGTGAGAGTGAAGGAGTGTGTGTGTGTGCCAATATTAATATAGTGAAGGGCAGGAGGAAGAAAATGAAGGTTAAATTAAAAATGCCTCTCTACAGTAAAACAGATAGGACTTAGTTACTATAAAAAGGGAGAGTTGGGGCTGGAGAAAGGGCTCCGAGGTTAAGAGCACTGGCTGCTCTTCCAGAGGTCCTGAGTTCAATTCCCAGCAACCACATGGTGGCTCACAGCCATCTATAACGTGATCTGGTGCCCTCTTCTGGCCTGTAGGTGTACACACGGGCACTGTATACATAATAATAAATAGATAAACCTTGGAAGGAAGGAAGGAAGCGTGCGTGAGCCACTCAATGTGGTGCAAGACTGTGATTCCAGCACTCAGGGAGGCAGAGGCAGGGGGATCCCTGTGTGTTTGAGGCTAGCCTGATCTACAAAGTGAGTCCAGGACACCCAAGGTTACACAAAGAAACTCTGTCTTGAAAACCCAAAAGGAAGAAGAAAAAGAAGAGTGCTGACAATGTAGTTCAGTGGGTAGAGCACTAGTCTACAGGCATATTAGAGACCCCAGGTTCAATACCCAGCATCCCATAAAATGAGGTGGTGGATCCACAGGCCAGTACTGAAATCTCTGTCACTCCAGTGGTAGAAGCTGGAAGAGTGGGACTTCAAGCACATACTTGGCTTCAGCTGGCTAGAGGCCCACCTGGGCTACATTAAAAATGTTAGATCCTTCCTCTTTCTGGAGCTAGTGAGGTGGCTCAGAGAGTGAAGTGACTTGGCACACGGGCCTTGTAACCTAACTTTAATTCCCAGGGTGTAGATGGAAGAAGAGAACTAACTCTACAAAGTTATTCTCTAACTCCCCCCCACACACACACACCATGGCACACACTGGCGCACACACGCACATAATGATGATGATGATAATTATTTTTCAAAAAAAAGATTGGATTAAACACATATTTTTGTAATTAATCAATATTTTTGTCCTACTGTCGACAAGTATGTTACATCAACTCTAATTTACTTATGACCTAGTTCCTGCATGGGGTTTCAAGATGATTCCAGCCTGACCAAGGTGGCAGACACCTGCAATCCCAGCATTGAGGAGGCAGAGGCAGGAGGATCTCTGTGAATTTGAAACCAGCCTGGTCTACTAAGTGAGTTCGGGACAGCCAGGGCTACACAGAGAAATCCTGTCTCAAAAAAAAAAATCAAAACATAAGATTTAATAAATAAAATTTTAAAAGATGATTTCATTTCAGGAAATCTTCAGGTAAAAGAAGTTATGTCATTGTGAACAGAATTTTGACTGGAATGCCTATAGTGAAACTGCAAAATACTGAGATCATATGGATCTAGGTGGCTTAAATCTATTGGAGAAGCAGAAAAGAATGTAGTCAGGATCCTTAATGCAGGCCTTCTGTGAGTCTGCATCATCTAGCAAGGTGGCCATTTAACACTGTCTTGGCACCCCCTAATGGACAGATGAGGTTTTTGGAGTTTTTTTAAATTTGAAATTTGTTTTCCTAAAATTGTCTCCCTGTTATCAAAAGGGAACAGATGTGAACTTGCTATATAAAGACAGACCTCAAAAAAACAATGACGGGAAGCCAGGCATAGTGGTAAATGTCTTTAATTCCAGCACTCAGGAAGCAGCAGATGGCTCTCTCTCTCTGAGTTTGAGGCTATCCTGGTCTACATAAAGTTGAGTTCCAGGCCAACCAGGGCTACTTAGTGAGACCCAGTTTCAAAAACAAAACAAACAAGCAAACAAAAAAAAAAGATTAAAAAAAAACAAGTTCCAGACATTGAAAGTTATACTATGAAACTATAAGGCCAGGCAGTGGTAGCGCATACCTTTAATCCCAGCACTCAGGGAGGCAGAGGCAGGTGGATCACTGTGAGTTTGAGGCCAGCCTGGTCTACAAAGTGAGTCCAGGACAGCCAAGGCTACACAGAGAGACCCTGTCTTGGAAAGAAACTATATAAAAATTAAAACTATTATTTATGAACATAGACAACACATACTACACCTGAAAGTTAGAAGGCTTTCTAGCAGGCAGGGAGGAAAATGGGGCTGAGAAGTACCTCAAATGTGTCAGTAAAGTTTTACTTCTTTAAATAATGTAGCAGCCATTTTAAAATTACGTTTATTAAGCCAGGCATACTCCTTTAATCCCAGCACCCAAGAGGCAGAGGCAGGCAGACCTCTGTGGATTGGAGACCAACCTGGTCTATGTAGGGAGTTCCAGGACAGCCAAATCTACACAACAAGACTCAAAGTTTTTTTAAAAGTTAATTCTGGGTAATAAGACTCTGTGGGTCTGCGATATTATTCTGTCTATGTTTTTTTTTAATCATGCAAACTTTTTTTTAAATAATAGCTTCAAAGTTACTTCAATTATTAAATGTCTAAAAATTAGTATTTCAGAGCAGGGCAGTGGTGGCACACCCCTTTAATCCCAGCATTCAAGAGGCACAGGCAGGCTGATCTCTGTGAGTCTGAAGCCAGCCTGGTCTACAGAGCAAGTTCCAGGACAAACAGGGTTATCACACAGAGAAACCCTGACTTGACTTGAAAAAAAAAAAAACGGTATTTCAAAATATTAAATTATTTCAAAGGCAATTAATTCTCTAAAGTGCATGTAAGGAGAGTATTTTAAATTCCAAATAGTTTTATCTATTTATTATTATGTATACAGTGCTCTGCCTGTATGTACACCTGCAAGCCAGAAGAGGACATCATATCACATTATAGATGGTTATGAGCTACCATGTGGTTGCTGGGAATTGAACTCAGGTCCTCTGGAAGCGCAAGCAGCACTCTTAACCACTGAGCCATCTCTCCAGCTCCCCCCCCAAATAGTTTTGATAAATACTTTATTATACAGAAGACAGTCATAGAAAAATTCAACTGCTTGTATAAATAAAGACAAGGAAGGGGGCTAGTTAGCATGTTAGTAATTTTTATCTAAATTGTCAGACTAATGCCATCTTCCTTCCTTTAGCAGTTGCCCACGTGGTTAGGGTATGCATAATCATCTCCTGATTGTTATAACACACAGTGAAGCTGGCTTTTCTACTTGTAGTCTCCTCGCTTCCAAATTAATCCAGCAGTATATTCTCTATAAACCATCCCCTCTGCTTTGCTTGTATCATTTCCTGGTTTAGAAAAACATATCACAGTTTCCCTAGTGCCTACCCCATCATGTTAAATGCCCTTTCTTGGCTTCACAGGCCCCATATAATGAGACCTACTGCACTGAGCCAACTGTCTTTGCCTCCTGCTACACATGCAGACAGCCTGGATTTTAATAAAGCAGCTCTCCAATGAGTGCTGTGTATCCTCTGCTTCCCCCTGGTGGAAACATCCTGCTCAAATTCTTCCACTTACTCATATCCCCACCATTAGCATCTCTCCATCAAGAACTTTTACCCCTCCAGCATAAACTGACATCTCTCTTTCTGCTCCGAATCCCTCTTTTCTCCTCTTTCCTCTCTCCTCTGCTCCCCTCCCTCCCCCTCAGCCCAGGAATTCGTTTTGTTATTGTTGTTTTTCGAGACAGGGTTCCTCTGTGTAGCCTTGGCTGTCCTGGAACTCCCTTTGTAGACCAGGCTGGCCTGGAACTCAGAGATCCACCTGCCTCTGCCTCCCAAGTGCTGGGATTACAGGCGTGAGCCACCATCACCTGGCTAGCCCAGGGATTCTACAGACATGAGTGGTGAACGCATAATACACTCTGAATTTACTGTGTGCTTTCTTATTGTTGGGAACTTTCCTCTCAGAGTCAAAAATATTTACAAACGCTCTACCCAATTAAAACAGAAAACAACAACAAAACTTGGACTGAGCTCATTTTTCTTCCTATCACCTGCGAACACAATCAAACGGTCTTCCTCAATGATTTCTAAACTCCTTGAAAACCGAGAACAAATCTTACCCTAGTAATTAAAATTAATGCAACTATGCCCCAGCCCCAGAGATGAATATCTAAAACAGCCAATAACCTCTTGCCTCAGTTACTGTCTCAAAGGAAGAAATTAGTAAAATTAAAACTTGAGCTTGATTTTCGAGCCTCAGTCTGTGCTAGCTCTCAAGTTTAATGTGAAGCTCATTTACTTCGGAGCCTTGTTTTTGTTTGTTTGCTTTCTGAGACAGGGTTTCTCTGTGTAGCTCTGGCTGTCCTGGAACTCATTCTGTAGACCAGGCTGGCCTCGAACTCAGAGATTCACAGCACGCACCAAAACCACCACCACCCAGCTCAGTTGAGTCATTTTGAGTTTTCCATCCACAAGTCCAAAGGTGCTACTAATCCCCAGATCTAGGCACCTGGTATTGATCTGCCAGTGTTTCTGCAGTCAGAATGCCACACTCTGTGTGAGAAGAGCTAACTATACCAGACACCATCCTAATCTCATCTCACTACAGGGGGTTGAAAAGGGAGAGAATTACATCCCTAAGAAAATCAGCATCATAAACTGAGCATGGTGGTATGCAAGTACCAGTAATCACAATGCTCAGGAGTGCTGAGACAGAAGGAGTACACATTTCAGGACAGCCTGGCTTGCCACAGACAGACAGCCAGACACACACACACACACAGACACACAAGCTGGGCATGGTGGCCCACGCCTGTAATCCCAGCACTTGGGAAGCAGAGGCAGGCAGATCGCTGTGAGTTCAAGGCCAGCCTGGTCTACAAAGCAAGTCTAGGCCAGCCAAGGCTACACAGAGAAACCTTGTCTCAAAAAACCAAAAAATAAAAATAAAAAATCTTAAAATTTCCACTATACACACCATCAGAATATTTTAATGTGTAATTGTTTTAAGAATGATAAGACTGGTAGTTGGGCAGTAGTGGTGCATGACATTAGTCCCAGCACTTGGGAGGCAGAGGCCTCTGAGGCAGAGGCAGGTGGATCTCTGTGAGCTCAAGGCCAGTCTGGTCTACAGAGAGAGTTCTAGAACAGTCAGAGTTACACCAAGAAACTCTATCTTGAAGACCGAAAAAGAATGGTAAGACGAGCCTAATCATCTAAGTTGTTCTTGACCTGAAGTTTTCTCAAATACAGCAAATGTTGCGTTTAGTTAGTTTAACTTTAACCACTATTTACACTCCAAGTAAAAGTTTATCTTAATAGTAAAAAAGAGCTGAAGGTGATGTATTTCTTCTAATCTTAAATCACTGAAGTTGTACACTTTCAATTAATAAAGAATTTCCTCACCCATCCAACATTTGTTGAGTGCCCGCTACTGAATAAATAACAGCAATTAAGTATATTAACTCTTTTGTTTTGTTTTGTTTTTCGAGACAGGGTTTCTCTGTGTAGCCCTGGCCATCCTGGACTCACTTTGTAGACCAGGCTATAGCCCAGTAAACTTTGCTTCAAACACGAGCTTTTTTTGCTCACTTATTAAATTTGGAGCCCTTGGGAAAGTCAGCAAGCCTCATTCCCTTTCTTTACTTCCCAGGGTGGCTATAAGCTGTGTACTCAGTAAAATATTGCATGGGACAATCAGGGTAATAAGTGGTATAGAGTAAAACACTCCAGCAATGACAGTCAATATCACTTTGTGTCCAATACTATTCTATGCGTGGAGTCAGGGCTGAGCTAAATAAAAAGTTTTTGATTTTTCACTCTTACTAGGGAGACAGATGACCATGATACTATTATTCTAGTTGTTGACACCTTTTCTCACAAATGAAAACAAGAGACTGTAACACAAATCCAATCTTAAGGTTACCTTTAGGTGCAGCACCAGGAAATCTTGTAGTATCATTAGTGTTGTAGGAAAGCAAGATGTTGCCAATAGAATAAGAAGACTCTGCTTTGCTAAAGCTCACACTCCAAGAGACAGAAGGTTCAATGTGTACATTTATTTTGGCCTCATTGCTGTCATCCCCACAACGGCTCCCATTATATGTCACATTGGAATTTTCTGTAACAAATACAGAACTCTAAAAGATAAAAAAGTTTAGGAGTGAGTGAGAAAAAAACAGACAGCAGTAAGCCCCATCCCTAGAGAGCCCAGTTGAGTGTGCCACTCTTAACTACACATCATACTTGCCCCTCAACCGAGAGGCCTTTTGTTTGGTGTACTATGAGAACCAGTCTCAGCTCATTTTGCTACACACCAGGTGTCTGGACAAGCTTGTGTATGTCTACAGAAAAGAGGAGAAGTTGCCTGGACTCTTGTGTTTGTTCAATTTGCCACACCTGGAGGGAGAACCCAGGGCATTGTGCACAATGGGCAAGAACTCTACCAATGAGCAATTTCACACCCTGTAGACTGTTGTTTTTTTTAATTGATGCTATAGATAGGACTTTAATAAAATAAAAACAAGGCAAAAAAGACCAAGAAGAGACCAACAAAAAGGTAGAAACAGCAAACTATTTCTTAGATGACTCGGTGGCTAAGAGCACTGGCTGCTTGTCCAGAGGACCTGGTTTGGATTCAGAGAACCCACATTGTGAGCTCACAGCTGTCTGTAACTCTAGTTCCAGGGGAGGCAATGCCCTTTTTTATCCTCCTCTGGCACCAGGCACACAAGCAGCGCAGAAGCACACAAGTGGTACACAAGCACACAACCTACATACCCACTCACAATTTTTTTAATCAAAAATTTTTAAAGATAAAAAAAAAGAAATTCAAGTGGCTGGGGAGATGGCTCAGTGATTAAGGGCACTGACTGCTTCTCCAGAGGTCCTGAGTTCAATTCCCAGCAACCACATGATGGCTCACAACCATCTATAGTGTGATCTGATTCCCTTGCAGATAGAGCACTCTATACAAATTAATTAATTAATAAAAAAAACACAAGCCAAATAAAGGAATGGGGGAGGGGGTTAGGGGGTGGGTAGTAAGGTGCCACAGTAGTCACCTAGCACCTCTGTGTCCCTGGGTTCAAACCCTGGCACCACCACCACCCAAAAAAAACCTGTTTACTATAAGAGGCTAGAAAAAAACTGCTCAGTGGTTAACAGCATGGACTGCTCTTCCAGAGAACTCCCAGCACCCACATGGCAGCTCACCCTTACCTTTAATTCCAGTTCCACAGAGGTCTATTGACCTCTCAGGGCAGTGTATGAATATGGTGCAGACACCTATTCAGACAAAACACCTATATACATAAAAAGTACATAAATCTCAAAAAAAAAAAAAAGACAAATACATTTACTTACAAAATTCCCGTTTGCCGTTTCATACATTATTAGGAAACTCATGTTCCATGATGCGTAAAGGCAAACAATACCTTCTGAATCCGTCAAAGTCAGGTTGAATGCATAGGTCTGAACAGCTCCTACATTAAAAATAACAACAATAATAAATTGCACAATATAAGCTAAAAATAAATCCTAGCTACTACTGAAGTTCAACCAGCTCTAAACTGAAACATCGATGTTTAAGTACGTGGTACCGTGGTGATTATTTTTCTTTGTAGTTTTTAACAGGACAGTAATAACAAAGGTAGTGTTTTTCTCTTCTGGAAATGGTTACTAGATCCTAACGCTTAGGGGATGGCAGAAACTAGTGACACCTGAGTCCTACATTCACGTGTGCCTTATTACTTCAGTTTTAGACAACTGCAGTTGTCTTTTTGCTGTTGTTTGTGCGTGCAGTGCTGTGAATCAAAGCCGAGGCTTCACACATTTACTTTCTAAACTCTCAACCTGCTCCTTCTGGAAGGCAGCTATGCTCACCACTATAGGACCAACGTCACTTAAACCTTCAGGTGAAAACATTTTGGGGATTTTCATCTAACTTAACTCTAATCTTCAATTACTTGAAGATGACTGAAACATTACCTACTAAACTCAAGAACCTAAAGTTCCAATATTTTAATGGAGAAGGGGGAAATATGCCAGCAAACATAGCAGGCAACCATTTGAGAACTGTCTTGCCTGTCTCATATATTACCCAAGGGGAAAGCTACTTCCTGTTAAGATCCCTGCACACCCTTTGATGCTATCTGAGCAAGCCAATGTCATCTACAGGTAGGGGCATGCTATTAGACTAAAGAGAAAACTCCTAAAAAGAATACCAAGCCAGCATGCCTCAGCAACAGCTTTCAAGCTGTACACAAAAGGCTTTCATGCCCCAGAGACCTGGCTGCCTTAGCAAGCCCAAACACTGTGCTAAAGCTTGTGGTTGCTGACAGCGACTAAGTACTGGCAGAGATTCAGAAAGGCCTAGTATGAGGAATATAGGTTTTTGCAACCATCCTTTTCTCCATACACATGGAATGGCCCCGTCAAGCAGCTCCAAGTCTACACTATAGAGTGCTGCTGAGAACTCCAAATTACAATTTTCCTAATGAACTGGAAATTTGCTTTGCCTGTGCTCACTCTCTCAGCTTGACAGAAAGTTCCCAGCTTGTATCCCTGGTATAAAGCTTACTTGGTCATGATAAATGATTTTTCTAATAACACGCTGTTGTATTCAATTTGCTTCAATTTTATTAAGAGTTTACATCTATATTCATTTCAGGTATCAGTGTACATCTCTCTTTCACTGTAATCCTTAGAAGGTGAGAGTAAAATACAAGAAGCTGGGCAGAGTAGCTTGAGAAGAGGTGGAGAAATACAATCAACAGAATCTAAGTTACAGTTAAGCCACTTAGGAGGAAGCATTCCTGATGTGCTTCACCACACTGCCCAAGACAGCAGCAGAGTACTGCACATCTCAAAAAGAAAGTACTTTCAAAGCTTTCCCACACAAAGAAATAACACCAGGGATCAACGGTATAGCTTGATTCTTTAAAATTACACAATATTCATATGCACCCCAAAATCAGGATACCCCATTTTATTGTGTACAACTATGTTTTATGTGTTCCTTAAAATCGATTTTAAAATACAGGACACCTGCCAGATGTGGTGGCGCACGCCTTTAATCCCAGCACTTGGGAGGCAGAGGCAGGCCTCCTGGTCTACAAAGTGAGTCTAGGTCAGCCAAGGTTGCACAGAGAAACCCTATCTCAAAAAACAAAAAGGACACTTTTCTTCTACTCAAATCACTCAAAACTACTATGAAAATAATTGAGAAGGCAGGCATAATAGTGCACACTTACAACCCCAGCATTTAGGAAATTGAGGCATGGGATTCAGGAAGCTGAAGTATGGGGCTACAGAGCTGGCTGAGTGGATAAGAGTGCTTGTTCTTGCAGAAGACAAAGGTTTGATTCCCAGTACCCACATGGCAGCTCACACTGTCTTTAACTCTAGTTCCAGGGCATCCCTTGTCCTCTTCTGGTGTCTATGGGTAATAGGCACCCATGTAGTGCAAACATACATGCATGCAAAACAGTAATACATATAAAAAAGCAAATCTAAAATGCCTTTTTAAAAAAAGAAAGAAAGCTGGGATGGAGAGATGGCTCAGTAACTAAGAGCACTAGATGCTGTTCCAGAGGACCTGGATTTGATTCCCAGCACCACATGGTGGCTTACAACCAACATTAACTCCAATTCCAGGAGATCTGATGTCCTCTTCTGGCCTAGGCTGTCACCAAAAACACATGTGGTCACAGACAAATATGCAGGTAAAGCATCCACGCACATAAAATTAAAAATAAATTTAAAAAGTTTAAGGGGGCTGGAGAGATGGCTCTGAGGTTAAGAGCACTGACTGCTCTTCCAGATGTCCTGAGTCCAATTCCCAGCAACCACATGGTGGCTGACAACCATCTATAGTGTGATCTGATGCCCTCTTCTGGCTTTCAGGTGTATACAGGCAGAGCACTGTATACAAAATAATAAATAAATCTTACTTTTTTATTTTTTTTAAAGCCGAGGCAGGTGAAAAGCTAACCTAAGCTTCAAAAAAATGATGGTCTCAAAGAACAGTATCTCAAGGCAGGTGAGTTAGAGTCTACAGAGCGAGTTCCAGGACACAGGCCTCGAACTCACTGTGATCCACCTGCCTCTGCCCCCCTGAGTGCTGCAATTAAAGGCATGTTAGATTATCACTTTTAATCAAACTCAAAATAGCTCATCTACTTTCTGGCACAAGAGTGGGAACAGAGGGAACACCCTGAGGACCCAGACACACCTATCCATCCCTCTCCAAGTCCGCGGACATCAGGATTGCTCAGAAGCTTATCAGCTGAACTTAACAATTTCAAAATCCAGATTCTTTTTTTTTTTTTTTTTTAACTGTCTCCTCCTAGTGGGTTCCCTCAACACCATACCGTGAAATAAAAAGGCAAAGCCTGACACTTTCTTCCTACTTCTATTCCCAATCACTCCATCCTTACATTACTACAAACCCTTCTAAGCTGTCCCTGAAAAGCTCTGCCAGATACCACTTCTTTCTCCTTCACATTTTAAAAACCGCTACTGGCTCCCAAACTCCTAAACTACATTTAGATTCCTCTGACTTTCAAAGTAATCCTTAATCTTATTCCACCCTATTGCTTCAGCATCCCTCAGAGCATTTTCCCAGAAGACGCCCTTTAATCAGGCTGAACTGGTTTCCACTGGGCCCAAAGGCTACACTCCACTCAGGTTGGCTTCTGCTGTTCCTAGCGCTTGAGATCCACTTCCTTCATATGGCTTAGATCTCCACCTCAAGGACTTCCACTCTTTGAGGCTGTGAAGGTGAAATAACTGTACTCTTCAACATGATTCTAGCCATTGGCCCACACCACTGGCTGCTACAGAAACCGGAAATTTTGGACACTTGCTTTCCCAACCTCCCTTACAGCTAAACTGTACCTAACTCCACCCTAGACTTAAAAGTCAAAATGAACCAGCTATAGAAAAAGTATCCTATGAGCAAGGAAATAGCTCAGCAGGTTCAAGGGCCCAGGAAAAAAAAAGGACACTAGCCAATGGTAGAAGCTGAAGTTTTTGTACTTGGCCATAGCAATGCAATCCAGTCATGTGACCTGGGGTACTGAATCAGGTTTACTATGTACCTTTTTAAATTTTTCACATTATTTATTTTGTGATTTGGGTACTAGAGAGTGAACTTGGGAGCAAGTGTGCTACCACTCACCTACAAGCCCAGCCCTTGCTCACTTTAAAGCAAAATATGTTACTAAGATGTAACATACCATAGGCAGAGGCAGGCAGATCTCTGTGAGTTCGAGGCCAGCCTGGTCTACAAAGTGAGTTCAGGACAGCAGAGATAACATAGAGAAAACCCTGTGTCATAAAACAAAACAAAACCAACACACAAACAAAAAGATGTAGCATACACAACATAGAGAAAATGAGTATGCAGGGTTCGGTACAGCTCAGAGTATTTCTTGTATTACATAAGCAAATGAACTCTCCTTCAAGAAGCAAAACATTCCATGTACAGTCTCAGTATCCATAGGAACAGCTTCCAGGACTCTTGGAAGATACTGAAGTTCACAGATGCTCTAGTGAGTCCCTGACATAAAATTGTGTATGAAGTATTTTCATATAACCCAGCCACAACCTCCTATATACTTTAAAACCTCCCTGGATCACTTATATAATACAATGGAAATGCCATGTAAATACTTGTGCTACTCTCCCCACAAGATCCGTAATATTCAGTACAAATACTGTTTTTCCTTTCATACTTTGATCCACAGCTGGCAGAATCTGTGGCTATGGAACCTAGGGAAGACAAAGAAGGTTGACTATAGCCCCAAAGTTCCCCATTCAGTTACTATTTCCCTTCCAAGGTAAAATGCCATCCTGTATTATAACAATATAGATGACTACTGCTCGTTTTTTAGCTTGATATAAACAGAATGATGTACTGTGCTCTCTTTTGGGTCTGGCTTCTTTCATTCAACATTCTTTCACTGTGATGTGTGTAACTGCAATTCAGTCTTTCTATTCTACTGTTTCTGATTAGGAGGTGAATCTTTGCTATATGTCTGAGGTGTTATTGATGGAAAGCTAGAAAGTTCCCAGTCTGTCCCATCACAAATGCTGCTGTAAACACTTTTTCATGTATCGGTAAACTCTATGTTAAGTATTTACCTAACAGTGGAATTGTGGTTTCAAAGCGTAAGCAATATGTCCCACTATAGTTTGAGGGTTTTGTTGTTGTTGCTCCTGGTGACTGGGTTGGGGGGAATTGTAGTTTGTTTGTTTTGAGATGTCTTTTTCCCCTTTCTTTTTAAGACAGTGTGTCACTATGTAGGCTTGGAGCTCACTACGAGCTGGCCTTGGAACTCAGAGATCATATGCTTCTGCCTCCCAAGTGCCAGGATCAGAACCACACCAGTCAGTCTTGGTATGTATGCCAGAATGGCCTTGAACTTACTCTTTTCCTAGGCTGCCTAAGAACTTCAGTCCCCTGCCTGGAGTTACAAGTCTGTGCTATCAAATGCTGCCGCACAGTTTTCAATAAATTCCCTTTCTGCTTCAGATCCATCAGGTTTTCTTTCTCATCCTTGTAACTGAGAACCTGGACTGAAGCTGGCCATGGTGATAATGCATGCCTGTAATACCAGCATTTGGGAAGCTAAGGCAGGAAGATCATGAGCTTAAGGCTAGACTAGGCTAGGCTAGGTTGAAAGCCCCCCTCCCCCCCAACCCCTGCCTCCAAAAACAAAACAAAACAAGACCATGGCTTACATGCTATCCGTTGTTTAGCAGTCACCCCTTCACAAACTTCCCTTGAACATAAAAGCCCTTATAGAGTACTCCATAATGCATATTTGCACATCTCAGTGCTCTTTACACTATCTTGAATTACTCTGATATTTTTAATGCCCTTCCAATATTTTTTATTATACGATCAAATGACAGGTAATTTTCGAATGAGGAACTACAACTGACAATATATACATTAAAAAGTATTCAACATCACCAGCTATCAGGGCAATACAAATCCAAGTTTTTATGTCATTGAATCCTGTCTCCCCTACTGGCAAGGGCTCCAAAATATAGCACTTTTTAACTGTCACTTCATAGCAAACTAGTATATGCTGTGGAAACTGATATACAGTAAGCAGTTTGTTATTAATAATGTACCAAAGCCTGTGAGTGAGTGATAGATATGGAGACAGATTCCCTTTCGCTAGTGTTTCCATCACTCATTTGAATTCCAACAATACTCCTTTAATCATAAGCTGTTATCTAAGCCACAGTTCCTAGGAATGTCTTTTATATGAATGTCATCTATCTTGTCTGTCACACTGGATGAGAACAGGCCTATTACCTTTCCTCTATCTCTTATCATTCCTAGTAGTGCTGAATATATATTACATTTTCAATAAATACTGATCGATTACATCAAAGTGAAAATTCCCTGCAATGTGGACCTGAAATGTGGCTCACTCTAATTACAGGAAGGCCTGTTCTTTTCAACTTCCAAATCATGAACTTATCTGGATATTGCCACAAACCTCATGTCACTTTTCCATAAACTCTGAGTCAGATTTCAAGCCAGAAAAAATGCTTTTCCCATAAAGTGGGAGATTAATCTTGAAATGTTATACTTGAGCAGAATGTTATACTTGAGCAATTGATTTCCATGTTTACCTGCGATGCTTGATTTTTTAGAATAGCCAAACTATGTTAAAGGCTGTGTGACCTTTAAAAGCAATAGCTTAATCTATCCTAGAATTTGTGATTATGGAGCTGAGAGTTTATTCTCAAAAGAAAAAGAAAAGACCATGCCTCAAAATCAACATTCCCAAGTACAAATATGTTCTCAGTACTGCTCCAAAAAGGTTATCTATAGGTTCTTTCAGAACTCAGACTCAGTTATCCAACACAATTGAAAAAAAAAAAACTGAGTCAGGCATAGTGGCAAAAGCCTTTAATTGCAGCACTCAGGAGGCAGAGGCAGGCGGATCGCTGTGAGTTTGAGGCCAGCCTGGTCTACAAAGCAAGTCCAGGATGGCCAAGGCTACACAGAGAGACCCTGTCTTGAAAACCCAAAAAGAAAGAAAGAAAGAAAGAAAGAAAGAAAACTAGCTAGATTTTTACAAGTCTGTTTGTCCCAAGATGTACCTGAAAAGTACACAAGGTCATACCAACACATGCCTTTAATCAGCAGAAACAGGCAGACTTCTATGAATTAGAGGCCAGCCTGATCCACAGAGCAAGTTCTAGGACAGCCAAGGCTGTTATGCAAAGAAATCCTGTTTCAGGGAAAAAAAAATAGAGAAAGACAATAGAGACAAAAATCCATACAATGGGGGTTGGTGAGATGGCTCAGTTGTTAAAATCACTTGCTATTCTTCCAGAGAACCCAGGTTCAATTCCCAGAGCCCACATGGCTGCTCACCAAGTCTCTAATTTTAGTCCCAGGGACAAACAGCCTGTTGTAGCCTCCTTGTACCAGGCATAAACATGGCACACAGACATACAAGCAGCCAAAATACTTGTAAAGATAAAAGTTTCAAATTAGCCGGGTGTGTTGGCGCACACCTTTAATCCAAGCACTCAGGAGGCAGAGGCAGGCAGATTGCTGTGACTTCTACAAAGTTGAGTCCAGGACAGCCAAGGCTACAGAGAGACCCTGTCTCGAAAAAAGAATTTAAAAACTACAACTAGAAAGCCCATACAACACAGTGGCCTCAGAAACAATAAAATGAGATGATAAAGAGAATCCATTTGCAGAACTGAAAAGCTAAAACTCCACTCAGGAAGCCCAGCTTACCTTGCCAAGTATTGCACTGAAATTTGTCTAAGGGGTTTTTTTATCAGTGGGGTATAAACACTCTGAGCTACAAGAAGCTTTCCTAGCAAGTTAGATAGACATCCTGTTTACAAGTCTCCCTTTCATTAAAGAAATCCTTTCCCATTTTAAGTTTTTTGTTTTACTCTCATCATATTAAGTCCTATCCTAAACTTTACCCATTTACTGTGAGGTTGGCCAAAAAGGAGGGGTTGAGCATACGTGGGAGGAGAAAGCATATGGAGCTGAAGAGATGGCTAGGTGGTTAAGAGCATTTGCTGCTCTTACAGGGGACCTGGGTTCCATTCACAGCACCACGATGGGGCTCACAACCATCCATAACTCCAGCTCCAAGGAAACTAACTCCCTCTTCCAATCTCTGAGGGGCACCAGGCATGCATGTAGCATATAGACAAACATGCAAGCAAAACATATATGTAAAATAAACAAAATATCTCTTTAAAGGTATGGGGCTAGGGAGATGGCTCAGCAAATAAAGGTGGTTGTACCAACCTAAAACCTAAGTTCAATCCCTGGGACCCACAGGACAGCAGAACTGACTCCTGCACATTGTCCTTTGCTTTCCACATGTGTACCACACATGCAAGTGGACATGTATGGACATGTACTTTACAAAACAGGGCATAGCCTATAATCTCAGCACTCAGGAGGGTTGAGGCAGGAGGACTGCCATGAATTCCAGGCTAGCCCAGGCTATATAGTGAGTTGTAGGCAAGCTTGGGCTACAGAAGGAGATCACTAAAAAAACACAGCAGGGCTGGGCACGATGGCGCACTCCTTTAATCCCAGCACTAGGGAGGCAGAGGCAAGTGGATCTCTGTGAGTTTGAGGCCAGCCTGGTCTACAAAGCAAGTCCAAGACAGCCAAGGCTACACAGAGAAACCCTGTCTCAGAAAACACACACACACACACACACACACACACACACACACACACACACACACACAGAGCAGGACATAAAGGTGGTTACTTTCTTCTCTATGAAGTGATGGCTTTCCCTTAAGTGTTTGTCTGGTTAGCTGTTCTCGTGCTTACCTCACTCACATCATTTTTTTTTTTTTTTTTTTTTTTGGTTAGGTCTGCTACAACAGAAAATAAGATTTTAGGCCGGGCAGTGGTAACACACGCCTTTAATGCCAGCACTTGCGAGGCAGAGGCAGGCGGATCTCTGTGAGTTCGAGGCCAGCCTGGACTACAGAGTGAGTTCCAGGACAGTCAGAGCTGTTACACAGAGAACCCCTGTCTCGAAAAACAAAAAAAATAAAAAATAAAAAATAAACAGAAAATAAGATTTTAAGTTATGAATGTCACGTGAAAAGCAACATTTAAAAATTTTAAAAACATATGGTTCTAAACCATAAAATGACTTCCTTGATTTTTTTTTTAAGGTCAGAGAGTAGGTAAGAAAATGAGACAAGTATATTGAAGTAATGGAAAGTGCCTATTGCTGAGCCACATTTGGCAGGCCTCCAGAGTTCTTTTGCAATGCACAATGGGATACCAATGAGTACTCATAAAATACACTTTTGGAACGGAAGAATCTCAGACCACTTTAGTATGGAATTGTGGCTAGGAAGTTCAGCTTTCCTGAATCACGGTTGTAGAAGTTATCGCCAGTGCTGTGAAACAATGCTGGGTTACAGACAAAAGTCCACTCTAAATTCCAGGGAAAGTAGGCTGGATACACAGGAATATCCGGATATTTATAAGCCTATCAGATGTGATAACCAATGACTCATGGACATATCGAGCCTCTCTTTTTGAGTATTTTAAGTACAGATTTTTAACTACCTGAACCATGAAGTCAAAATTATCAGTTAAATAAAAAGTTGTAAGGCTGCAGGAAAAACCAAAAACCCCAGGAAAACAATATTTAACATTTTGTCTTTCTTGTGCTCTAAACAGGTCACTGTTGTTATAAAGAAAGAAAATCTCAAACATTCTATTTTATCAATGAAGACTCTGGAGTCAGATGCTCGTGTGAAAATCTGTTAGTTCAGAGAGGTGGAAAACACACCCAGCTGACCTTCTTAACTCAAGCTGACATCCTAGAAGGGAAAAAAGCCCTTCTCCACACTATCTTAAATACCCTTCAACTCAGTGCCCCTCCTTTGTTTTCTTATGCTAATTAATTGCTTGCTCTGACTCTTGACCCATGGTTGGTTTTATTTAGCTCTTATGGACAGAAAGCTCTTGGGTTAAAGGTGTGTGCTGGGGCTGAGCCACACCACAGTAAGAAATAGATTTTCCTCCAGGAATGGTGGCACACGCCTTTAACCTTTAATCCCAGCACTCGGGAGGCAGAGGCAGGCGGATCTCTGTAAATTCAAGGCCAGCCTGGTCTACAGAGAGTTCCAGGACAACCAGGGCTATTAAACAGAGAAACTCTGCTTCAAAATACCAAAAAGAAAAAGAAAAGAAATAGGTTTTTCCATTTCACAATCTCGGTGTTCACAATGTGATCAAATATCCTACAACAGGTCACCCCACCACCCACTATCTCATCTATTCACTTTCCTTCCTCACCATCTGTTTCTTATTTATTATGGTCCTTTTCACTATCTGAAATGTTATTTACCTATTGTGCTACCTTCCCTCTCTAAAACGTAGGTTCTATGAGAACAGATCCTCACTGTCTTGTCTGTTGCCGCCTCCCTTTCATCTGGTTGTAGTGGTTGGAATACAACAGGCAGATGCTGGAAGGACCCTGCTGTTTGAGGTTGCAGTCCTCCCAGTCCAGATAGCCATTCTGAGCTCTGCATTACGTGTAGGACTCCCTCTTCCCAGCAGGGCCTCCAGCTCTCTGCCTGACTCCATCTGGAGAGTGTCTTTAAGGCGTAGGATGCCAGGGCTAGAGAGATGTCTCAGTGGTTAAGAGCACTGGCTGTTCTTCCAGAGGTCCTGAGTTCAATTCCTGGCACCCATATGGCAGCTCACAACTGTCTGAAACTCCAGTTCCAGAGGATGCGACACCCTGTCACAGATATACATGCAGGCAAAGCACCAATGCAAATAAAATAAGTATTTTTTTAAAAAGACATCGGATGCCCTTAACTACATTTGATATACGGCCCTCGGCATAGCTCCCTGCTAGCTCTGTCCTCCCTGCACCTATAGGATAATTAGGTGCTGTGTTCCTGTTCATATGACAGGAACACGCTGCCAAATGCAAAACAAGTATCCTTAAAGTGCCTGATTTCAACCAATTATGTACACCTGTCCTGGAAGACCCCCACCCACTCCCAAAGAGGTATAGAGCCTTTGTTCTCCCTAATTAAAGTTGAACTAGCTCCTGAAGTGGTTGCCAGGGTGTTTGATCTCGGTCATGCTTACAGCCTTCCAAGCCCTATGCCTGGTCTTCTTGCCTCACTTAGTCCTCTTGCTTTGGTGGGCCGGTAGCCATCAGCCCCCCAGGGAAGAGGAGAACCACAGGCGGTTAATAAGCATCCATGGGAGGGAGTCGCCCCAAGCTTGACCTACACTCAGGATAATTATCAAAGTTTTTTTTTTTTTTATCTCTAAGAAGAACCTCAAAGCTTTTTTTTTTTTTTTTAAAGTCTCATTCAACCTTTTATAAAAACAGAAGTTAAGCCTGGTGTGGTAGCGCATATCTTTAGTCCCAGCACTCAGGAGGCAGAGGCAGGCAGATATCTGTGAGTTCGAGGCCAGCCTGGTATACAGAGTGAGTTCCAGGACAGCCAAGGCTATTACAGAGAAACCCTGTCTCAGAAAAAAACAAAAAATAAAACAAAACAAAAAAACTAGTTATAAAAATCGATGACCACAGAAGTCTGTCACTAAGGAAACACAATTAAGCAATGATGTTAGGCATTCATCTGTTGCCCTTTACATGTCTCTAACTCATAGACTTTTTTTCCAAATGGTCTTTCATTGTTTATAACAATTCATTCAAATGAAAAACAGCAAAAATTTTTCTGTGAGCTACCAGTGGTGCGCACACCTATAATCCCAGCACTCATGAGGCAGAGGCAGGCAGATCTCTGAGTTCCAGGCCAGCCTGGTCTACAGAGTGAGTTCCAGGGCAGCCAGGGCTACACAGAGAAGCCCTGTCTTTAAAAAAAAAAAAACTGTGAATAACACTAACATAAAGCTTAAGGATATTTTTCTATAATTACTTTAAAGCAAGAGTTTTGGTTTTCCTTTTTCACGGTGCTTGAGATTAAACCAAGGGCCTCACACATGCTGTGCAAGTGCTCTACGACTAAGCTAGAGCCACGGCCATAAAGTCCCTTTTTGTTTTTGTTTTGAGACAGGTCTTACTAACTAGCTGTGGCTGTCCTGGAACTCACTTTGTAGACCAGGCTGGCCTCAAACACAGAGATCCACCTGCCGCTGCCTCCCAAGTGCTGGGATTAAAGGCGTGCGCCACAGTCTCACAGCAAACCAAGAGATGTCTAAAAAGAACAACTTTCAGACTTAAAAACTGGATGCTGGGGCTGGAGAGGTGGCTCAGCTGTCGCTCTTCCAGAGAACCACGCCAGCTTCAATCCCAGCACCAACAGAGCAGCTCTCAAGTGTCTATGTAAACTCCAGTTCCAGGGGATGTGATGGCCTCCTCAAATACAGGCACCAGGTACACAGACATATGGGCCGACCGAACACATACATAAAATAAAAATAGTAAATCAAGTCAGGTGTGGTGGCCCACCCACTCAGTAGGCAAAGGCAGAGTTCGAGGCTAGCCTGGTCTACAAAGCGAGTCCAGGACAGCCAAGGCTACACAGAGAAAGCCTATCTCGAAAAACAAAATAATAAGAATAAATCAAAAAGTATTTTTAAAAACTGAATCCTAGCCAGGCGTGGTAGCGCATGCCTTTAATCCCAGCACTTGGGAGGAAGAGGCAGGTGGATTGCTGTGAGTTCGAGGCCAGCCTGATCTACAGAGTGAGTCCAGGACAGATAGGGCTATTATACAGAGAAACCTTGTCTCAAAAAGCAAAAAAAAAAAAAACAAAAAAACAAAAAAAAAAAAAAACACCTGAATCCTGTATTGTTCAGTGTTGCTTCTGTAGATCCCTTTCTGAATTTGTGGATGGAGGGAATCAGCTTTGAAAAGCATCCAAAAGGACCAATCCAGTTACTCAGATCACTAGGTTTGAGCTGTAGGCTTAGATTTTTCTCACCTTCTCCCTTTATACTCTCTTTTACACCCCTAAAGCCCTCAGCATTCAACTAAATCCAGCTGGGAAAGACCTTGCCCCACATGAGACAATTATCAGCTGTGGACAAACTAAAGCCCAAACTAAAATCCCCATACTTGGGGTTAAAACAAAAACATATTTACATAACTGAGTTTACAAAGAAACCAAAACTTCTATTACATTGAGCTGTTCCTCTATATACAAATTTGGCCTGTTTACTTTCTGCACTGACCAAGCACTGCTCTTGTAAATACAAAACAAAAGACCTCATTAAAAAAAAAAACTTAATGACACACAAAAGCCAACAAGTAGGTCAACTATTTTTCTCACTTCTCTGAACAATAACAGCCTTGTGTTTGTACAGATTCAATTGGAAGAGAGTTACTGGTTGATAGGCCTTGGTCAGATGTGTTCTTGTCATTGATGTTTCCCACTGTAAACAAGCCTCTCTTGGGGTCAGCCAGCCCTAAGTGCCTCACAGGGAAGGCTCAGAGTTAAGTGTTCATGCCAAGCCTCATGGCCCAATTTCAGAAGTGTTGTAGGAGAAGTTTCTTACACAGTATGGTCAGTGAGGCCAGATCGAGGACCCGCAAATATTTTAGTCAGGATGTCCAGTCTATGGAAGACCTCAGAATTTTAGTTAGGTGAATGATACCTGCTGGCATTTGCTCTATCAGAAATGGAAGTTGAGAAATGAATAAACAGCAAGAACACTGCAATCATCAGGGTGGTGATATCATCACATATCGTGTTTCTTCTGGAAAACTCTACTGTATAGCCAAAGGCTAAGAGTGAAAAGGAGGAAGATCTTAGTATTGTTGGGGAAAGTTTTGATTCCACAGGCTCCCTAGCAAGGTCCTTGGGAGCTACTAGGTGAGCTCCTTATATGCATGCTCTAACCCTGGGCTCCTCACATTTGGCAGTGCTAATGTGTTGAAAGAGATAACTATTTGTTTATTGATTGATTGATTGATTTTTCAACACAAGGTTTCTCCGTGGTGAAGAAGATAGCTATCTATTTATTTATTGGTTTTTCGAGACAGGGTATTTCTATGTTATCTTGGCTGTCCTGGACTCACTCTGTAGACCAGGCTGGCCTCGAACTCACATAAATCCCCCTGCTTCTGCTTCTCAAGTGCTGGGATTAAAGGTGTATGCCACTGCGCCCGGGTGTAGATAATTTTATTGAGAGGGGCTGTTCCTGTTCTTGCAAGCAGGTTAGCAGGATACCTGGCCTCTGTCCACTAGAAGCTTCCCAGTGGAACAAATAAAAATGCCTCTAGAAAATATATGTATATACAAATAGAAGCATGCAATAATAATAGATGAAAAAAGGGAGCAGGAGTTTGAAGGAGAGCAGGGAGAAGTATATGGGAGGCTTGCGGGGGGGGGGGGGGGAGGGAAGGGAAAATGTAATTGAAATGCAACCTCAAAAATGAAAAACAAAATTCAAAGGCTATTATGGAAAAAATCTTAATGCCTATAGAAGATATTGCCAAATGCCCACTGGATGAGAACACACTGTTCCACCAAACTGTGAATTACAAATGTAATTCTTTGACTTCTCACCCCCCCCCACCAAATATACTTAGCTTCACCTCATTGCAATCTGGGTCTTTTTCTTCTACTTTTTTATTAAAGTACAAACAGCAAGAGCCACTGGGTAACAACAAGCAGGGTAAATCAGGTCAGGAGGGCACACTGTGATCAAAGGTCAAATTTAGGCTGCTGTGGACTCTATTGGGGCAGATGACAAGCAACCAGCGTCTCCTCTTACTGTCTAGTAAGAACACAACCCTTAACCGGTTACCTCCCACTTTAAAACCACGAGGAAGCCCACTGTGTTAGGAAAGAAGAAAAAGGGAAGAGACTGTGAAGAAAGGGAGTTAGCATACGAAACTCAGATACACAACTACCATCTTGGAAGCTTCACCCGGCTTTGGCATCTATGGATTCTTCTGTCAGAGTCAGCCTGAGAGGAAGTAGTGACAATTACAGGGGAAAAAAAAACAAGATCCTCAACACCTTCAAGTCATACAGTCACTCGGCATCAGTTTTCACTCTTCCCTTAGTCTCCAGAGGTTGAGTATACGTTTTTTTCTTTTCAGAACTTACTGCAGTCACCTTAGACCCCTTCACCCTCAAAACTCCAAGACCATTCCTCTGTCTCTTCAATCACCTTTTTTCCCAGCCTCAAATCCTATCTACAAAGTTCCCAAAGCTGTACCTGCTGCCCCTTTAGGCCCTATGGTCCTATCTACTTACCCCCCTGTACTCTTATTCCCAACAATTTCACAGGGGTACAGCGTCCTCCGTTCCAAATTACCTTTCTCACTCTATAGTTTTTCCACCATCTTCAAAACCAAGGCTCCCCGGTGTCTGCTCACCCCCACACTTTTCCAAGTTGCTTTCTCTACCCGATGGGGTCTCCTAGCTCCTCTTACCTAATCCCTTGCTGTCCTCCTCATCCCCTTACTTGCCCCGTTGTTATTTACTCTCAAGGGCCCTCCCAGCCTGCCATTCCTTTGCCAGGCCCTCTCTAGGTCAAGTGTGCCCCCCTCCTCCCGCGTAGCCCTCTCCCCCCCCCACCCTTCGCCCCCGCCCGCGAGCCTCGGGCGGCCGCCGCCGCCGCCGCCGCCGCCGCCACCCAGTGTCAGCTGTTCGGTCTCTCAACGCCTCCTCGAAGACTAGTCTTTCAGGTTGTGGCCTTTGAACAACCTCCCCGCCAATCCCGCCGGGCCCAACTGAAGACACTAAGGGAGAGGGCCCGAAAACTCACCCAGCAGCAGGCAGACCAGGACGAGCCCGGAGCCCGAAAACGGAGAGAGGCGGAAGTGCATCATGGTCCCTCAGGACAGGGGGCGACTCGACCGGCAATTCTAACGAACACCCTCGGAGCCCCGGAGAGAGCGAAAACACTGGTGACCACCGACCGCGGCACCCGCAAAAGCCAAGAGTCGCCGCTTCAGCTCGAGTCATAAGACCGGGGGCAGGGCTCGTTCTTCCTCTCAGCCAATCGCCATGCTGGAAAGCAGTGCGAGGGGCGGGGATGTCTGGGCGAGAGGGCGGGGTGACCACGCCCTGGTTTTTTGGTTCACAGCCATTATTACACTAGGAAGGGATAGACGCGGAGGGCGTTTTTTTTTTTTTTTTTTTTTTTTTTTTTTTTTTTTTTTTTTTTTTTTTAAGGCCAGCAGGGGAGGAGGAACTTTTGGTGCTTGTGAGATAGCGGGTTATTTCTGTTCCAGATCCTTGAGAACAGAAAGAATCATTTTTTTCTGGTTTCAAAACTGTTGCTGGGTATCTCGAGGTAATACATACAAAAATAATACACGATTATTCTCCAAGCACAGAAACTACACAGTTTATGCTATAGGTGGATGGGAAAGCTAGGGGGTAGTGTGGAGTCACTGAACACTAGAGCTGATCGTGCATTTGAAGTTCACAAAGTTACAACACTCTCCCTAATGAGGAAATTGAAGCCAGAAAGGGGAAGCATATTTTTAAATAGAGGAAGAAATAATGAGAGAAATAAAACAAGAATAGAAGGAAATAAAGATCATTCCCATTACTGCCCAGAAACGCTGTTTACAAAATACGTAAACTTCCAGATATTTTTCTGTGCGTATACAAGTACACAAATGTTCTCTAATGAGTTTATACTAAACAGTACTCTGTACACTTGCCAAGAGAACAATAAATAGACACAACTTAAACCAATAGAGGAAAACATTCGAACAGAAAACTGTAGAGTCGTAGTAAAGCAGTGATCCTCAAATGTTTAGTTTTCACACACACACACACACACACACACACACACACACACACACACCACTCAGGGGTTTTAAAAGCACTTTTGTTTTGTTTTCTTTTGTTTTTGTTTATCTGATGCCTCAAAGATTCTGGAATAAATAGCCGGTGTCTGTCCTACAAACTTACTGGTTGCTTCTTGGCAGCACTGGAGGGTTATAGCCCAGGACCTCCTCACACATGATCTGCAAACCCTGAGCCCTTTTTGAATTTTTTTTTTTTTTTTTTAGAAAGTCCTTCTAAGTTGCCTAATAGTTTGATCTCAAACTCACAGTGCAGCTGGAGCTCAGGCAGAGCTTGAACCTATGATTCCCCTGACTCAGGATGCCCAGGAACGGGGACTGCACATTTTTGCCTCCAGTTCTGCCTTACATCTTTCTTAAACAAACACCCGGAGTGATTTCAATGCTGTGGTCTATAAACCACCCTTTGAGAAGTGGTAAAAGCAGGTCATGGTGGCACGCACTGTTCCTTTAATCCCAGCACTCTGGAGGCAGAGCCAGGCTGATCTCTGTGAGTGAAAGGTCAGCCTAGTCTACAGAGTAAGTTCAAGGATAGCCAAGGCTGTTGCAAAGAGAAACCCTATCTTTTTAAAAATATATATTATTAATTTATTCATATTACATCTCAATTGTTATCCCAACCCTTGTATCCTCCCATTTCTCCCTCCTTCCTGTTTCTCCCTTACTCCCCTCCCCTATGACTGTGTCTGAGGGGGACCTCCTCCCCTGTATATGCTCATAGGTTATCAAGTCTCTTCTTGGCAGCCTGCTATCCTTCCTCTGAGTGCCACCAGGCCTCCCCATCCAGGGGACATGGTCAAATATGAGGCACCAGAATTCGTGTGAAAGTCAGTCCCCACTCTCCATTCAACTGTGGAGAATCTCCTATCCATTGGCTAGATCTGGGTAGGGGTTTAAAGTTTACCACCTGTATTGTCCTTGGCTGGTGCCATAGTTTGAGCAGGACCCCTGGGCCCAGATCTGCCCATCATAATGTTCTTCTTGTAGGTTTCTAGGACCCTCTGGATCCTTCTATTTTGCTATTCTCCCATGCTTCTCTCATCTAGAGTCCCAATAGGATGTCCTCCTCTCTGTCCCACTTTCCTGGTAAGTGAAGACTTTCATGGGACATGCCCATTGGGCTAGTATGCTGATATAAGTGAGTATATACCATTTGATTCTTTCTGCTTCTGGGTTACCTCACTCATTATGATCATTTCTAGTTCCATCCATTTGTCCACAAATTTCGGGAATTCCTTGTTTTTAATAGCTGAGTAGTATTCCATAGTGTAAATGTACCACAGTTTCTTTATCCATTCTTCTACTGAGGGACACTCAGGCTGGAGAAACCCTATCTTAAAACAAAACAAAACAAAAGATAAGGAGAAGCACTAAAACATAGCTTCAAAAGTCATATACTCCAAGAGATCTTAAATCTGGGGTTCAATATATAAATAAACTTCAGCAGAGGTTTGGGAGGCGACTTAGTAAATTCTCAAGAATTACACAAGTCACTGATGAGGATTTTTCTGTGGAACTTTCTAGATTTAGCTAATTCTCTGATGGGACTGGTGACTATCCATCCTAGCCCCCAACTCCAACCCAAATATTAATAAGTACAGATTTGCACTCACTTTAATGTGATCAATGCCTGAAAGTAAGAGCTCTTGCTGATGAATGCTTTTCCTCATGGGTGGACAAGGCATGAGCAAATGACTTGCTGAACGTGGGATGATGTACATTGCAGCATTAGTCATTAACTTTAGCAAAATGTTGTTTGAGCATTTTCCAACTTGTGAGAGCTGGCTAGAGCTATGTTCTGGGTCTACAGAGAACACATGGCTGAATCAAGCCCTCAAAAGCTGCCCCACCAATCCTTACTTAGGAACTGTCCATTTCCTCAACTCTCTTGTTTTGTTTTGTTTAGTGACACAGGGTCTTACTATGTTGCCCTGGCTGGCCTGTAACTCATATAGACTAGGCTGGCCTAGAACTCACAGTGATCCTCCTGCCTCTGCCTCCAGTGTGCCACCAGGCCTGGTTGGAAGATCACAGATAAATCCTTTCCCCAATATCAGGACAATGACTGATATAATAAAGACCCTGTGGATATGACCGAAGTTTGTCATCATATGCAGGTATGACAGGATCACACAGAAGCCCATTAGTCACAGATGTTATTTATAATAAAAAAGAGATAATGACTGGATGAGGTAGTGAACAACTTTAACCCCAGCACTCAGGGAGGCAGAGGCAGGTGGATCTTTGTGAGTTCAAGGCCAGCCTGTTTTACAGAGTGAGTTCCAGGACAGCCAGGCCTACATAGAAAACCCTGTCTTGGGGGGGGGAAAAAAAGCAAAAACAAAAAAGTTATAAAGTTTTACCTCATTCTTCTCCTTTAAGACAGGCCTTGAATTTAGGGACAGCTGTTCTTCCTGTCTCTACCTCCCCCCCCCCTCCCCGCCAAAGACCTCAATTTTTAAATGGCTCTGTAAACTGAATTTGTGTGGCTTTACAATAAGTTATTTAAATAAATAAATAAACATTCTTGCCAGGCATAGTGGCACATGTTTGTAATCTCGACATGAAGGACTCCAAAGCCAGCCTGGGCTATACAAGTAAGACCATGCATAAGAGAAGAATTTTAATCAATAAATTCTTAAGACTCACTCTTCCAACCTCATGTGGTCAGAATAAAAATTGTGTCACAGAACACCACAACTGTATTTTATTTTATTTTATTTTATTTTATTTTATTTTTTTATTTGAAAACTGGTCTCACTATATTGTCCAAGCTGTTTTAAAAGATTAGGTTCAAACAATCCTCTGACCTAAGAGCTCTGAATTGCCAGTACTCCAAGCACATGCCACCATGCCTGCCTCACCACCATTTTATTTCACGGGGAATTTTGTTTGTTTCTTTGTTTGTCTATTTGTTTTTCAAGACAAAGTTTCTCTGTGTAGCCCTGGCTGTCCTGGAACTTGCAGTGTACACCAGGCTGGCTTCGAACTCACAAAGATCCACCTGCCTCTGCCTCTCTCGAGTGCTGAGGTTGCGGGCATTCATGACCACACATGGCTTTCACGGGAAAATTTTAATCAGCAGCTTAAACTTGCTTGACTGTTTGGTCATTCAGAAATGTGTCACGAGGTAAGCGCTTGTCAGGGAGACAAGAGCAGAGCAGTCTCTGCCCTGTGCAGTGCTGAAGTAGACATCCGGAGCCCACTCTGCCGTCAGATTATCACTCAAGCATCTGTTCTCAAAACTTTCAATGAATGGGATTCGGCCCACCCAGTCACTGTCTTTCTTCTTCGGAGAGCTGCAGTTCTATTCAAAATTCCTTTGATCTAGTTGCATTATGACCCCACAGTTTATGTGGCATAACTTGAGTTCCTTAAAGTCAACAGATTAATTAACTTCAATAACATTTGAACAATACTATCAAAGTAACTAGGCTAGTTTTAGGTTGATGAGTTAGCCTTACTGACACATTAAAAGATCATCAAAAAGGAGCATGTTATTTCATTAAAAAAAAATCTTCGTAACAATATTGTTCCAAGGACAGTCTAGTTCCTGGAAAGATACATCTGTGTGTGTATACGTGGGACCATTTATTTTGTACTGGGGGTTGGATGTAGGGTACTGTGCATACTGGGCAAGCACCTTATCACTGGGCAATAGCCCCACCCCTTTCTGCTTTTGTATTTTTACTTTGAAACTGAGTCTTACAAGGTTCCCCAGGTGGCCTTTGATTCTCTCTGTAGCTCTGGCAGGCCTGAAGTTTACAGTTTCTGCCACAGCATCCCAAACACCTGGGATTGTGTGCTTGCACCACAAGGCCTTGGCTGCGATGTAGTGTTATCAGTGGTTCTCAACCTTCCTAGTGCTGTGACCCTTTCCTACAGTTCCTCATAGTGTGGTGACCTCCAACCATTCAATTATTTTTGTTGCTACTTTATAACTAATTTTGCTACTGTTATGAAGAGTAATGTAAATATTTTTGGAGATAGAGGTTTGCCACAGGGGTTGAGGCCTGTAGTAGGATACTTGATCCCATTGTGATCTCTGAGATTGTGAACTGTAAAAATCTGTTGGTGATCCCAATGTGATCCCAGAGATTTAACTGTAAATCCCTGTTTCTTGTGCTTGAACCCTAACATACCTTTAATCCAAGAGCTTTCCGTTTATTGTAAACAGGTGATTAAGGGGTGGCTCAGCGAGCCTTACGCACACCTTTAATCCAAGAGCTATCTGTTTGTTGTAAACAGATTATTAAGGTGTGGTGTATCTAGCCTTACACACACTTTTAATCCAAAGCTATCTGTACACAGGAGTTAATCAAATTATCCCTAGGACAAGGGGCAGAGCAAGAAATCAGGTGATAGGGACTAAAGAGTGGGAGGTGTATTTAAGACAGCATGTAGAGGTAGAAGGGGTCTTTGGTGCTTTTAGCTCTTGGGCTTTACTCTTGGGATTTTATCTTTAGCTCTTTGGCCCTTAGCTCTCTAGCTCTTGGGCTCCTTGGCCTTTGGCTTTTTGGGCTTTCAGCTTGCAAGCCTTTGGCCCTGGGTTATTTGGCCTTTTCTTCCTGGGCTGTCTGTCAGCTGACCTAGTGAGACTTTTGGGGCCTTTTCCGTCAGGTGAGCTGAGTAGGAAGGTCAGCTGGGTGTTTTCTCTGCCTCTCTAAACAAGCAGGGTTTTTTCACCACAGCATCTGGCTCCTGAGTCTTCATTGGTAAAGTAGACCAATCTGGGATTTTCAATTAAAACAACAGAGGGCCGCAGGTTGAGAGCTGTTGTAGTGCATACTAAAAATAGCACTACAGCAGCTCAGCTCAGGAGGCAGAGGCAGGTGAATCTCTGTGAGTTGGAGGCCAGGCTGGTCTACAGAGAGAGTCCAGGACAGTCAGGGCTATTATTACGTTGAGAAACCTTGTCTCTAAAAATTAAAAAGAAAAATAGAACTACAAAGAGAATGAAAAAGCCTGGCTGTGATCTCACACATCTTTAATCTCAGCTCTTGAAAGACAGAGGCAGGTGGATCTGTGTGAGTTCAAGTCATCCTGGACTATATGCTAGTCCCAGGCCAGCCAGGGTCTCAAAAAGAAAAAAAAAAGACTTGTCACAAAAAGCAAACAACAACAACAAAATCAACAAAATATTTCATGCCTAATACTGGAAAAATGATTTTTTAATTATCATGCAACATCAGGAATTATCACTTTATCCCTTTGTGTATCTTTCCCTTTCTACATATAAATTATTACAACCAAGTTGACATTCATATTTTACAATTATTCTATACAAATTGCATACACATGGAGAAAAATTATAAAACCACTGCTAAACACAAAAACAAAAATGGAAATAACCTAATACCCCAACTTTTGCTCAGCATGTTCTTCACTGACCTCTGTCCCTCTTCCCCACCTCTCCACTCCCCCATCCCCCCACCCCTGCCCAAGGATGACTCCTGCTGCTTCTCCAGGGGTCATGTTTCCCTTGAGAAACCCTCCTAAATAAGCGAAGGAGCAAAGGGATTCAGCCTATGTGTTTCCCCAGCACCCTGGATGTCCCTCCACTAGTTGTCTTTTTACTGGTCCTAATGCTATAGCAGCTTTAAACTTCTTCAGGGCAGAAAAATGTGGTGGTATATTTCCACATTCTGTTGTCATAGTCAGTGCTCAATAAGGATTAAATGTTTCTTGCTGGGGGGCAGAGGGGGTTCGGGACAGGGTTTCTCTGTGTAGCCTTGGCTGTCCTAGAACTCACTCTGTTGACCAGGCTGGCCTCGAACTCACAGAAATCGACCTTCTTCTGCCTTCCTGAGTGCTGGGCCTGCACCATCACATTTAGCTGTTGCAAGTATTTGTTGTTGTTGTTGTTGTTTTGGTTTTTTAATTTTTTATTAATTTATTCTTGTTACATCTCAATGGTTATCTCATCCCTTGTATCCTCCCATTCTTCCCTCCCCCCTCCATTTTCCCATTATTCCCCTCCCCTATGACTGTTCCTGAGGGGGATTTCCTCCCCCTGTATATGCTCATAGGGTATCAAGTCTCTTCTTGGCAACCTGCTGTCCTTCCTCTGAGTGCCACCAGGTCTCCCCCTCCAGGGGACATGGTCAAATATGAGGCACCAGAGTAGTGTGAAAGTCATACCCCACTCTCCACTCAACTGTAGAGAATGTTCTGCCCATTGGCTAGATCTGGGTAGGGGTTTAAAGTTTACCTCCTGTATTGTCCTTGGCTGGTGCCTTAGTTTGAGCGGGACCCCTGGGCCCAAATCTGCCTATCATATTGTTCTACTTGTAGGTTTCTAGGACCCTCTGGATCCTTCTACTTTGCTATTCTCCCATGCTTCTCTCATCTAGAGTCCCAATAGGATGTCCTCCCCTCTGCCCAGTTTCCTGGTAAGTGAAGGATTTCGTGGGACATGCCCCTTGGGTTAGTATGCAGATATAAGTGAGTATATACCATTTGACTCTTTCTGCTTCTGGGTTAACTCACTCATTATGATCATTTCTAGCTCAATCCATTTGTCCACAAATTTCTGGAATTTCTTGTTTTCAATAGCTGAGTAGTATTCCATAGTGTATATGTACCACAGTTTCTTTATCCATTCTTCTCCTGAGGGACACTTAGGCTGTTTCCATGTTCTGGCTATTATGAATAAGGCTGCTAGGAACATGGTTGAGCAAATTTTCTTGTTGTGTGCTGGAACATCTTCTGGGTATATTCCAAGGAGTGGAATAGCTGGGTCCTGAGAAAGCCCTATTCCCAGTTTTCTGAGATAGCATCAGACAGATTTCCAAAGTGGCTGTACTAGTTTGCATTCCCACCAGCAATGAAGGAGTGTTCCTCTCTCCCCACATCCTCGGCAGCATGTGGTGTCACTTGAATTTTTGATCTTAGCCATTCTGATGGGTGTAAGATGGAATCTCAGAGTTGTTTTGATTTGCGTTTCCCTGATGACTAAGGAGGTTGAGCATTTCTTTCAGTGTTTCTCAGCCATTTGATATTCCTCTGTTGAGAATTCTCTGTTTAGTTCCAAGCCCCATTTCTCAATTGGGTTATTTGGTTTGGTGGTGTTTAATTTCTTGAGTTCTTTATATATTTTGGATATTAGACCTTTGTCAGATGTAGGGTTGGTGAAGATCTTTTCCCAGTCTGTAGGCTGTTGCCTTGTTCTCTTGACAGTGTCTCCTGCCTTACAGAAGCTTCTCAGCCTCATGAGGTCACATTTATTAATTGTTGACATTAAGGCCTGGGCCGTTGGTGTTCTGTTCAGGAAGTTGTCTCCTGTGCCAATATGTTCCAGGCTCTTTCCCACTTTTTCTTCTAAGTGGCTTAGTGTCTCTGGTTTTATGTTGAGGTCTTTAATCCACTTGGATTTGAGTTTTGTGCAAGGTGACAAATATAGGTCCAGTTGCATTTTCTTATACATAGACCTCCAGTTAGACCAGCACCATTTGTTGAAGATGCTATCCTTTTTCCATTGAATGGATTTGGCTTCTTTGTCAAAAATCAAGTGACCATATGTGTGTGGATTCATATCTGGGTCTTCGATTCGATTCCACTGATCAACCAGCCTGTTGCTGTGCCAGGACCATGCTGTTTTAATTACTATTGCTTTATAGTACAGTTTGAGATCAGGTATGGAGATTCCTCCAGAGCACCTTTTATTGTACAAGATTGTTTTAGCTATTCTGGGTTTTTTGTTTTTCCATATGAAGTTCAGAATTGAACTTTCAATTTTTTAAAAAAATTGTGTAGGTATTTTGATAGGGATTGCATTGAATCTGTAGATTACTTTTGGTAGGATGGCCATTTTTACTATGTTAATTCTCCCGATTGTTGTTTTGTTTTGTTTTGTTTTTCTACACAGGGTTTCTCTGTGTAGCCTTGGCTGTCCTGGACTCACTTTGTAGACCATGCTGGCCTTGGACTCAGAGTGATCTGCCTGCCTCTGCCTCCCAAGTGCTGGGATTACAGGGGTGCACCACCACACCCAGCTGCACTTATTTTTATGTAACAGTTCTACTGTAAATATTTCAAAATATCATTCACACATATCTCCAATGGAATTCTGCTAGTTCTTAGCATGGTACTATATACTGATGAACTAATAAAAAAATATCACACATACAGCCAGGCGTCGGGGCATAGACCTGTAATCCCAGCACTCTGGAGGCAGAGGCAGGTGGATTGCTGTGAGTTTGAGGCCAGCCTGGTCTACAAAGTGAGTCCAAGACAGCCAAGGCTACAAAGAGAAACCCTGTTTGAAAGCAGTTTAATTATACATCCATTTAACAGAACATCAGCAATCAGTTTTCAGAGCCATGTTAGAGGTGAATCCATCATACTTCTTTTTTTTACATACACATTTATATTATTACACGTATATACAATAAACTACCTACAGCAGGAAGAACCTCGAAACAATCAAGTATTATGCAATGTTACATTCATAATGTTTTGGCTATTTGTGTTTGGCAACCTTGGGGAAAACATCTTTCCTATCTTGGTGCATCTAAAATTCTGAATGTATCCCACTCAAACTAAGGCACCAGCCAAGGACAATACAGGTGGTAAACTTTAAGCCCCTACCCAGATCTAGCCAATGGACAGAACATTCTCCACAGTTGAGTGGAGAGTGGGATATGACTTTCTCACGTACTCTGGTGCCTCATATTTGACCATGTCCCCTGGAGGGGGAGACCTGGTGGCACTCAGAGGAAGGACAGCAGGTTGCCAAGAAGAGACTTGATACCCTATGAGCATATACAGGAGGAGGAAATCCCCCTCAGGAACAGTCATAGGGGAGGGGAATAATGGGAAAATGGAGGGGGGAGGGAAGAATGGGAGGATACAAGGGATGGGATAAACATTGAGATGTAACAAGAATAAATTAATAAAAAATAAAAAATTTAAAAAATAAAATAAAATTCTGAATGTAAATCAACATCTATCATATCTCATCTCTATCAACTTAAAAACATCTATCTAGACCTAAAAACATCTTAACCCCTAAACAACTAAGTTTAATTGTAAAACTAAACTATCTGGTCTTCAGCCTCATCAGAGACTCGAGAAGGAATAAAAATTAATTACCTGAGTAACCAGAAAGTGCGGGTTAGCAGCTTCCAAAATGAAAAAAAAAAAATGACAGAGGCAGTTTGCTGCCTAAACAGTTACCCAAAACTCTCTATAACAATACTGTCTCTTTTGAAAGGTGCAAAGTAGAAGCTAAAGCTACTTGGAGGGGAAGTTCAAGTGACAAAAAAAAATGTCTCTCTTTTTTGGGGGCAGGGGGTTTAGAGACAGGGTTTTTCTGTGTAGCCCTGGCTGTCATGGATTCACTTTGTAGACCAGGCTGGCCTCGAACTCACAGCGATCCACCTGCCTCTGCCTCCCAAGTGCTGGGATCAAAGGCATGCACCACCACTCCCAGCCGAAAAAAATGTCTCACTGGGCTCTGATGAAGTTATATGTTCCACGATGGCAGGATATTGACAAAGTCAAAATACATCAAAATGAAAGGTTTGAAAAATCTTCCCATGGTCAGGCAGGAGGCTGGAAGTCTCAGTAAGATAGTCATCTTCAAATCCCCACAGATGGACTTGAGAGATGATGGCTCAATGATTAACAGGGTTTAATGCTCTTGCATAGGACCTGGGCTCAGTTCCCAGCACACATAAGAGCCTGTAACCTCTTTCTTAAGGGATCTAACGCCTCTGCCTCTGCTGGCACCCACATTTGTTTACACATACTGCCTCCCACATCAAATTAAGAATAAAGTACATCTCTTTTTAAGTAGTGTCTAAATACCTCCAAATAAGAGAAGGGAGAAAATTTATTTCATGCAGTTCCAGAGAGAAAAATAGAAAGAATAGTTAGAAATTCCCCTTTCCTGCTGACTGAACTTTAGCTTTTTAAAAATGTTTCTTTCATTTAAAAAAATTATTTATTTATTTTATATGTGTGCTTTATCTGAAGAAGAGGGCATCAGATCACATTATAGATGGCTGTGAGCCACCATTCGGTTGCTAGGAATTGAACTCAAGACCTCTGGAAGAGCAGGGGGCACTCTTAACCACTGAGCCATCTCTCCAGCCCACTTCTTTTAAATTTTCAAACAATACCTTGAAAATTAGTACTCAACCAGGCAGTGGTAGCACACATTTTAATCCCAGCACTTGAAAGGCAGAGGCAGGTGGGTCTCTGTGAGTTCAAGGCCAGCCTGGTTTATACAGTGAGTTCCAGGACAGACAGGACTGTTACACAGAGAGACCCTGTCCTGAAAACCCCCCCAAAAAAGGTAACTCAGGGTCACGTGCTTCAAAGTCATACCAGTTTGCAGAGACAGCAAAATAACATGTGAAAGGAAACTGCATGAAGAGATTTACCATCAGAAGAAAATTTAATTCAGGTGACTTCTATGGACTGTGCCAACTTGTACCTCATGGCTTTTGAAAATCCCTTGATGGCTTAGCAGTTAAGAGCACTGCCTGTTCTTCCAGAGGTACTGAGTTCAATTCTCAGAAACCACATGGTGGCTCACAACCATCTATAATGAGATCTGGTGCCTTCTTCTGTTATGTAGGCATACATGTAATCAGAACACTGTATACCTAGTAAATAAATAAGTTTTTTTTTTTTAAGTTTCTTAGCCAGGCGTGGTAGCGCACGCCTTTAGTCCCAGCACTCGGGAGTCAGAGGCAGGCAGATTGCTGTGAGTTTGAGGCCAGCCTGGTCTACACAGTGAGTCCAGGACAGCCAGGGCTACACAAAGAAACCCTGTCTTGAAAAAAAAGTTTCTTGGGCCTCAGTGTTTGATACAGTGAACAAGAATACACCTACAATAGTGGCATCTAAGGAAAGACATTCATTGTCAACACAATTTCTTTGACAAATGCTTCAAAAAGACTTTGTCCTTTTAAAAATGTACAAAATAAGCAGAGGTGGGTGCAGGTGGGGTCATAGTTCATTGTTAGCATTTGCCTAACATGCACCAAGCTTTGTGCTTGATCGTAGAATTATTTTAAGATTAAATATATGCATATATTTTCAAAGAGTCACATTGATTTTCTGTGGGCAGAAAATCTGTGGGCATTTGTCTGCATGTATGTGTACCATGCACGTTCAGTGCCTGCTGAGGCCAGAGGAGGGCGTTGGATTCCCTGGAGCTGAAGTTACAACACTCTGCACTCTGTGGGTCTCTATGTGTGTGCGTGGGGCAGGTGTGGGGAAGCGGTACAGCAGCTACCTAGCAAATGGGTTCTGGGTTCAACCTCTAGTACCGAAAATGAAGACAAGCAAACCAAAGAAACCCTAGTAGGGACTGGAGACACGGAGAGAACTAGCTATCAGGCCCTGAGTTTGGTTCCCAGCACCCACATGGCAGTTCACAAGTCTGTAACTCTAAGTCTAAGGGATCCAAAGCCATCTTCTGGCCTCTTTGGACACCGGGGATGCACACAGACATACATGCAGGCAAAAAAAAAAAAAAAAAAAACATACGCATAAAATAAAAATAATGAAAATGGCTGGGCAGTGGTGGAGCACTCTTTTAATCCCAGCACTTGGGAGGCATATGGGAGGTGGATCTCTACAGAGTGAGTTCCAGAACAGCCAGGCCCATGTGGAGAGACCCTGTTATAAATATATAGATAAATAAATAAATGACAAATATGTAACTAAATAAATTAAATAAAAATTATTCATAGTAGCATGAGTACAGGCAAACTTTCTAACTCTGGTCAGGGAACAATGTTGCCACAAACATGTCCATATCTTTTTGTTCTTTTTTTTTTAATTTTTTATTAATTTATTCTTGTTACATCTCAATGGTTATCCCATCCCTTGTATCCTCCCATTCCTCCCCCCCCCCATTTTCCCATTATTCCTCTCCCCTATGACTGTTCCTGAGGGGGATTTCCTCCCCCTGTATATGCTCATAGGGTATCAAGTCTCTTCTTGGCTACCGGCTGTCCTTCCTCTGAGTGCCACCAGGTCCCCCCCTCCAGGGGACATGGTCAAATGTGAGGCACCAGAGTACGTGAGAAAGTCATACCCCACTCTCCACTCAACTGTGGAGAATGTTCTGTCCATTGGCTAGATTTGGGTAGAGGTTTAATGTTTACCACCTGTATTGTCCTTGGCTAGTGACATGTCCATATCTTAATTGTTAGGGAGAGGGTTTTTTTTTTAAGTGAATTATTGCTTCTCTGTTGAAACAAAGTTTGCTATCATCTGACTTTTATTTTACTGAGACAGGATTTCAGGCTGACTTCAAACTCAGGCTCTCCTTGTCTCTGCATCCTAAGTCCAAGGATTATAGGCTTTCATCTGACTTTAAAATGAGCAAATTATGATAGATTCTCTACAGTGGGCCTAACATGGTCACAGGCTCATCATAAGTGAAAGAAGGAAGTGGCAGAATCCGTCAGAGTGTTAGGGTCTGAAACACACTGAAGGAAAGAGCCCAGACTCAAATAGTACGCAAGCAGCAAAGAGCACTTATCTTGCAGAAATCCAGTATGCTGGGGTCACCACTTAGACAAAATGGCAACACTGAGGTAAACTCGCAGGCTCTTCTTAAAGGCATTCAGTGGAATTTAAAAGGGGGGGGGGGTTAGGTAATCTTTAACATTATTGGAGCATTCAAATTGAAAACGTGTAGGCAAACTTAGTCAGCAGTCAGCTGTTAATCCTAAAACAAGAGATTTCCAGTCTGACAGACAATCATCCTTAAGCAACTGGGCCAGCAGCAAACCAACCTTAAGCAATTTTATCTTCCTCTGGCCAGGTAGCTAAGCCGGCTCTGATTGGCTACCCATTTTCTGTGGTATTCCCAGTAACCTCTGAGCTCAATTCTGAGGAATGGGGACTTAAGGTCTGTTCTAAGGTAACAAGAAACTGAAGCCTATCATGGAGTTGGCTAGGCTTATTTAAGAGAAAGATGTGACAATGGAAGAAGGGTCGGAGGATAACTCCAGGAGGGCCTGACCAATAGGCCTCAGAGATGGGGCATGAGGAACAATAGGGTGAGACAGCTCACGGCCCTAAGGCTCACGGTGAAGATAGTGGGATGGTCAATTCCAGCTGTGCTAGCCCAGGGCCCCAAAACAGATCTCAGGGACAATGTGAGCTAGCGCTTCATGTTCACAGGCAACTTCAGGACTCCCTCTCCAAGAGAGCATGTGCAGAAGGCTTGTGCCCTTTCCCTGGACCCATCAACTTTAGGGGTCAATCAACTCCTACGCACATTCTTGCCTTTCACACATCTAAGACTGATTTCTGGTATAAGTGGGTTCTGAGGAAAGTGCGTCTTTTCTAGAAATGACTTCCCTGGAGGGAGGAGGCCCAAGGAAGGGGATAGCAGAGAAGCTAGGATGCAGGCTCCTGCTACTTGGCTCACTGGCACTTCTGGATTCATCTCTTTACAGAGCTCAAGAAGCAAGGCTGCTGTTGGAGTGGAGACCAGAGGAAACTGGACACTTCTCGATAACAGGGTCTGTGAACCAAAAGCATCAGGCTGACTCACAGAAGCTGGAAAAGGCAGTCTCCTCAAGAACCTCCAGAAGAAGGGCCAGCATGCTGACACTTTGGTCTTAGGTCAGCCGCCTTCCAGAATGGGACTGCAGTACACTTGCATTGTTTAAGCCAGCTAAGATGTGCTGCTGTGATGACTCAGCAAAAGAGAAAAGAAAGGTGTGCCTTTTGAGGGGGGGACGACAGTGGGTCTTTGATTATTTCACCTTGGAAATTGACATTTAGAACGTGCTGAAAGGAAATGGGAGGAGGTCTGTTTTTATTTTTATCTACTCTTCTTTTTCTTTTTTTTTTTTTTTTTCACCTAACAAAAATCAAGAGGGGGTCATGGAGGAGAAGAGGTGAGGTGAGGGAGTGGGAGAGAAGAGGGTCAAAATCAGAGGAAAGAAAGATGGAAAAAATATCAATATGAGGAAGAGGGAGGGAGAGATGAATGGGGAAAAGAAAGCAAGCACTGGGAGGTCTATGGGTAGCAGAGGCAGGGAGAGAAGGGCAAAGGAGAGGGGATGGAGGGAGGGAAAGGGGGAGGGGAAGGGAAATGGGAGTGAATAGAGAAGGGAGAAGCAGAGGGAGGGGAGAGGGAGGGAGAGGGAATAAGCAGGAGGCGACAAGTAAAAGTTGGCGTAGGGGAGGGTGGGCTTTAATGATGGAAGCAAGAAAGGAGAGGAGATATGGGGTGATGGCTGGGACAGGAGGAGGAAGGAGGGGTGTGGAAAAGAAGAGATGGGAGGCCTGGAGGGTAAAAGAGGAGAGGCAGGAAGAGAGAGGGGTGGGTATGGAAAAGGTAAAATAGGCAGAGAGTGGGGATCATTAGAGGTAGGGGTGAGACAGGAGGGGAAAGGGAGGACAGATGGGAGGGCGTAGGCAGAGGAAGAGGTACAGAGGGGATAGTAGAGAGGAGATGTGATGAAAGGACAGAGGAGAGGAGGAAAGGAAGGAGTGGAGGCAGAAGGAGAACTCGGAGGCACCAGATGAGGCAGTATTGAGGGAGAATGGGGATGCTAACGTTGAGTCACGGAAATGCAGGAGGGGCAGAGGAGTAGAGGGGAGCCGAGGGGAAGTGGAAAGGTTTGTAGCGCTATAGGGGGTGCAGAAAGCAGAAGGAGAGAAGACAGGAGCAGTATGGAAAAAAGAGGAAGCAAGGGGAATTGGGTACGGATGATAACTAGAAGGGAGGCGAGATGGAAAGGTAGAGAGCCGAGGTGGGGAGAGCAGGGAAGGGGGAAGTAAAAGGATGCAGAAAAAGAGGGGGGACCACACGAGGGGTGTTAGCACATGCTGGTCTTCCTCCTGGAACCTGCAAGTCAGGACAGGAACTCCAAGGGCATTTGGGCACTCTGGCTGCATTTTATAACAAGCACAATGGTACATTGTCCCTTCCACAGGTCAAATTGTAGGAAGGCAACCTGGAAACAGCCTCTGCTAACTTATGTCCATCTCAGAGGCTACCCACGCATCCTTAAGTTCAGTCTGCAGTGTTTAGTGGAACTGCAATCTTGCTTGGAAGCCACAGCGCTACTATTGATTTATCTATTTACTTATTTATTTAGAGACAGACTTTGCTTGTGTATCTCTGGCTGACCGTGAACTTGTGATTCTCCTGCCTCAGCCTCCCGAGTTCCGGGCTTAGAGTGGTGTGGCACCACAACTTGCTTCTATGCATTCGTTCACTGAAGCAGCTAGGCTCCTCTCTGTCAGTAGCTTCCCTGCTATTTGCCATGGCCCTGGCCCTGGCTGCTTTGTCTGGAACATTCTTCATCCAGATGGCTAGCTCAAAGTCTTTGCTTAATTGTCACTTTCTTTTTTGTAGATCTATTTGTTTTACTTTAAGTGCATGAGTGTTTTTTCCTGCCTGCATTATGAGCATCATATGTGTGCATCTCATGACCAGGGAGGTCAGAAGCGGACACTGGATCTCCTAGAACTGGTGTTATGGATTATTATGAGCCTTGTGTGCATGCTGGAAATTGAACTCAGGTCCACTGCAATAACAAGTGTTCTTAACCATTGAGTCATCTTTCTAGGCCACTATCACTTTCTTTTTCTTTTTCTTTTTTCTTTTTTTTAATTTTTTTTCTTTTTTTAATTTTATTAATTTATTCATATTACATCTCAATTGTTATCCCCTCCCTTGTATCCTCCCATTCCTCCCTCCCTCCCATTTTCCCCTTATTCCCCTCCCTTATGACTGTGACTGAGTGGGACTTCTTCCCCTGTATATGCTCATAGGGTATCAAGTCTCTTCTTGGTAGCCTGCTATCCTTCCCCTGAGTGCCACCAGGCCTCCCCATTCAGGGGACGTGGTCACTATCACTTTCTTAATGACTATCCTATTTAATACTGAGCCCCTGTGCCTGTAATCTCAGCACTTGGGAGGCAGAGGTAGGTGGATCATTGTGAGTTCGAGGCCAGCCTGGTCTACAAATGTGAGTCCAGGATCGTCAGGACTGTTACACAGAGAAACCCTGTCTTGGAAAAAAAGAAAAAAAAATACTGAGTGCCCCCCCCCAAAACACACACACAGGGAGAGAGAGACAGACAGACAGACAGACAGAGACAGAGACAGAGAGACAGAGACAGAGAGACAGACAGAGAGAGACAGAGAGAGACTCAAATTCCTCATTCCTATCTATTTTTCATAGCACTTACCTCCTTCTACCATAAAATAACACTTTTATATTTACTACATCTTCCCTCGTTAAAACATTAATGGCCGCTGGAGAGATGGGTCAGCGGTTAAGAGCACTGACTGCTCTTCCAGAGGTCCTGAGTTCAATTCCCAGCAACCACATGGTGGCTCACACCCATCTATAATGTGATCTGGTGCCCTCTTCTGGCCTGCAGGTGTACATGCAGGCAGAGCATTGTATACATAACAATAAATTTTTTAAAAATTAATGGCCAAAGCGCAGGGATTTATGTCTTTTGCATTTACTAATATTAATGTAAAGAACCAGGAACAATGCATGCTAAATAGCTGGTCTTCAGAAAATACTATTGAATAAATCCATTTTTCTTCTTTGGCTATATGAGACTAGATCCCAGGGTAGAGCTATAGAAGAAACCGGATAATGTGTGGCTTAAAATCTGCCTGTTGGGGCTAGACAGATGGCTCAGTGGTTAAGAGCACCGTCTGCTCTTCCAGAGGTACTGAGTTCAATTCCCAGCAACCACATGGTGGCTCATAATCATCATGAGGCAGAACACTGTATATGTCATAAATAATGTCTTTCTTTTTTTTTAATTCTGCCTGTCCTGGAGCCTAGCATGACTGTCTCCTGAGAAGCTTCACCTAGCAGCTGATGGAAACAGATGCAGAGATCTACAGGCCAAACAATAGGCAGAGCTTGGGGAATCCTGTGGAAGACTGGGAGGAAGGATTGAAGGAGCCAGAGAGGTCAAGGACACCACAAGAAAACCTACAGAATCAACTAACCTGAGCCCATAGGGGCGCACAGAGATGGAACTGCCAAATAGAGGGAGCCTGCATGGGAAGGACCTAGGCCCCCTGCACATATGTAACAGATGTGTAGCTTGATCTTCAGGTGGGACTCCTAACTGCAGGAGCAGGGCCTGTCTCTGACTCTCTTGCCTGCCTTTGGGTCCCTTTCTCCTGACCGGGCTGCTGTGTCTAACCTCAGTAGGAGAAGATGCTCCAAGTCCTGCTGCAACTTGATATGCCAAGACAGGTTGCTATCCATGGGAGGCCTCCCTTTTTCTGAGGAGAAAAGGAGGGGGAGATAGGGGTAGGAGAGAGGAGGGGAGAGAGAGGGACTGAGAAGAGAGGAGGGGGGAAGCTGTGATTGGGGGGTAAATAAAGTAATCAATGAAAAATGTCTGCCTGTTGAAATATTACATTCATATTTGATTATATTTTGACCAGTCTGAGCTATAAACACTTGGAGGCAAGTACACTGCCTGTCTTGAACTTTCCCTTAAGTTCTGTGGTGCCAAGTGCTTTTCCTCCCCTAACTGCTAATCTAATAGAATACCTACTCCTTTCCCCTTTCTCTCCACTGTGCAATGCAAAGGAAATTAAATCACTCTTTCACACAACCTGAGTATTTATGAAAATGTACATGTATGTATGGCATTGAAGCCCTGTGGACAAACAACAAAAGAAATTATTTAGAAAACTAATTTTGTGGTTTATTGTTTGTTTATTTTCTTGGTTTGCAATTCAGCTTTTTATTTAACTTTTTAATCTTAATATATGTTTTCACAAATATCAGAGAAATAAGTATTTACTTCCTGACATCTTACTTTGAGTCAGTTTCATGCATATCCTATATAATTTTTTTAATTCTTAGACCTATTACATGAGACTGAGCACTTTCTTTTCTTTTCTTTTTCTTTCTTTCTTTTTTTTTCTAAACAGGGTTTCTCTGTGTAACATCCTTGGCTGTCCTGGACTCTGTTTTTAGACCAGGCTGTCTCAAACTCTTGCCTGCCTCTGCTTTTAGAGTGCTGGGATTAAAGGCATACACCACCACAACCAGTGGGCATCATTTTTTTAATTAAAAATTTTTTAATCTGTTCATTTTACATCTGGATTGTAGCCCCCCTCCCTCATCTCCTCCTGGTCCTACCCTCCATCCCTCACGTTTATTTTTAGAGACAGGGTCTCTTCACCTAGCCCTGGTCAGCCTGGAACTCATTATGCAGACCAAGCTGTTCATGGTTTGTTTGTTTAAACTTACATTTGAAGGAAAACCTCAAACAAGTCTCAGTCTTCAAAAGTAAGGCTCATGCACTCAAGCACACTTGGCCTCCAATAAATGAGAATACAAACTTATAAACACAGACTGCTTTGGGAGTGGCTATTAGCATTTCAAAGGATACCTGCATTCATAGAAAGAATTCACTACAGGGCTATTTTACTCAGCTTGTTGAAATCACACACACACACCAAAATGGAGAAGCTGGGCTCATGTGATCCATATTCAACTCATAAACGAACCATGAACTAGCCATTAAGGCATGTGTTGGGGGACAGGGTGTACCTCAGTTGTGCAGTGCTTGCCTACCATGCAACAGACACCTAGAATTCAATTCTCTCAGTACCACCAAAAGAAAATAAATTTCATTCATTAAAATTGGAAAATACAGGCATTGTGATGAGGGGAAATATTTTAGAAACAAAATTGCTTAGTGACAATAATTTCTTAAAAGTCTGCAACAAAAAGGTTTAAAACACCCAAATTATTAACAGATTATTCCCAAGGACAGAAATTCAAAATGCTTTTCGTTCTGTCTTACGAGTGGTCCATATTTTCCTTTTAGGCTTTTCAAGACAGTGTTTCTCTGTGTAACAGCCCTGGCTGTCCTGGACTTGCTTTTGTAGACCAAGCTGGCCTCGAACTCACAGCAATCCACCTGCTTCTGCCTCCTGAGTACTGGGATTAAAGGCGTGCGCCACCATGCCCACCTCATATTTTCAATAATGAGCACATAAAGATAAAAGCAAACTTTTGGGGTCTGCAGAAGTGGCCAGCAGTTAAGAGCACTTGGCACTCTTACATAGGACCCCAGTTCTGTTCCCATGTCAGGTATCCCTGGCTGCCGATATGATGGGCTTGGTAGCGCAGGCCTTTAATCCCAGCTTTCAGAAGGTGGAAGCAGGAGAATCTCTGTGAATTTAACAGCAGCATGACCTATGTAGTGAGTTCCAGGCCAACCAGGGCTATAGAGAGAAAGCCTGTCTCAAAACAAACAAAACTGCCCCCAACTCCACCTCCAGGGGTTTTGACACCCTCCTCTGGCATCAATGGCCACTTGCATTCACATGCAATACCTACACACAGAGGCACATATATACAGACATTTACAATAAACTTTTAAAAGTGAAGGTCAATTGATTTGTACAGAAGTATAAGGAGGAGGGAAAAAATCTCAAGATAATTGTTGATCAAATCTCTTAAAAATTTTGAGGGCAGGGCAGTCACGATATGGCTATGTAACACAGGCTGGCCTTGGGTTCCAGGTGCTTAATGCCACGGCCTCTCCAGGCATCACGAGTGTTCACAACTATCTGGTGCTATTACTAGTCAAATATTTATCTAACTCTTCAATTGGGTTAAAAATAAGTCTGTAAGCCAGATGTGGTGGCATAGACAGAGGCAGGCAGATCTCTGTGAGTTCCAGGCCAGCGTGGTCTGCAAAGCAAGTCCAGGATAGCAAGGACTATTATTACACAGAGAAACCCTGTCTCAAAATAAAAAAAAGAGGATGGGTCTGTAGATATTGTACATAGTGACAATATTTGATAACTATGTTTTAAGACTCCCAATCACTAAAAGTAGCTTTTGTGTTCTCCTCACAAAAACTAAGAATGATAAGTTGTGCATATGTTCATTAGCTTGATTTTGCCATTTCAATAAAAAAAAAAGTTGCAGGGCTGGAGAGATGGCTCAGAGGTTAAGAGCACTGGCTGCTCTTCCAGAGGTCCTGAGTTCAAGTCCCAGCAACCACATGGTGGCTCACAGCCATCTATAATGAGATCTGGTGCCCTCTTCTGGCACGCTGGCAGACATGCAGGCAGAATACTGTATAAACAATAAAATCTTTTTAAAAGGAGAGAGAGAGAGAGAGAGAGAGAGAGAGAGAGAGAGAGAGAGAGAGAGAGAGAGAGAAGTTGCCATTGGGGCTACAGAGATGGCTTGTGGCTAAAAGCACTCATTGCTCTTCCAAATGACCCATGTTAGGTTCCCAGCACCCATGTCCTTTGCCACAAGCACCTGTAACTCCAACTCCAGGAGGATCTGACCCCCTTCAGCACCTGTACACATGTGCATGTAGACACACATAATTAAAATCATAAAAACATTTAAGTAGCAACATATCAAATATAGTATACATAATAAACAACTTTAATAATCAATTTATATATTATTAAGCACATAGGTTTTTGTTCATTAACAAAAAGAGAAGAAGGCAAGAAATATCTATAATAATCCAGAATTAAGGTAGAAGAGTAAGAAAATGTGTGGCCATTGCTTCCCTGGGAAATGAGCCACGTGCTTCTTTCAAAACATCCTATCATTTTGTAGGCTTGAAATAAACTGGCTAAAGGAATTAGCTGGCTTGAGTTTTAAATAGTTGTGGTTTCTTTTTTTCAGACAGGGTCTTACTGTGTCTTAGGCTGACTTCCAACTCATGCTCCTAAACCCCTGCTGTGACTACTCTTGGCTTTCAGGTCTTTTATTTTTTAAACTTCCAAGTCATTTGTAGTTTGAGTTAAATAATAAAGTTCCGTTTGGAATGTTCAAAAGCGGTAGCTGGGAGTGTAAAAGAAAAAAGAGAAGGCGGTGATGACAAACCAAGGAATTAAAGGTGGCGGTTAGGAGAAATCGCTGAGTCAGGAGTCGGACAATCACGTGAATAGTTGAGCAAAAAATGAAACTTAGACGTACACAGCCTCCCGCTGCCTCCACCCTGTCGAGCCACTGTGAAGGGCTGGGGAGCTAAGGGTTCCGAGTGTCCTTTGCTTTGTCCCTTGGGCAGAACCCAGGCTGAGGGTGGCGCGCCTTGGGGCACGTGGGATGCCTTTGCAAGCGTTGCGGCGCAGAAGCGGGGGGGGGGGGGCGAGGGCGGGGGGGGGGGGGGGGGGCATTGGCTTTTGTTGTCTTCTGCGTTCCAGAACCTTATCCGCCACTGTGAGAGGCCGTGCATGCTGCCAAATGTCAATGCAGCTTTGTTCAGCAAAAGGGACTATTGTACTTTTGAGAGAGTGACTCCCAAAACCTTCTAGGCATTCTTTCAGGAGCTTTCTCCCCCTGCAGGCCTGGGCTTTAAATGCAGTTTGTTTTTACAGTGCTGCTTTACTCTTGGCGTTGGCGCCAAGGGCAGCTTTCAAGCCCTACTAGTTAATTATGGCCTTTTTGAGAAAAGGACTGTCCTTAGGTCTAAAGTTGATGCTCCCGGCTTTATGGGCAGGGGATGCTTTTGAAGTCTTTCTTCTGCATACCTACTCAGCTAGCATCCGGTATGCAAGCATGAGCATGCCCATAAGCCCAGCTTCTTTTCTGGCTTGGCACATGACTTGTGTGGATCCACAGAGACTTCACCATCACTTCCTGTGCCTGATTTCTCACCAAACTGGACGCTCGAAATATGTGTGATTTACATGTCAACAAAGCTAGCTGCAAAAAGCACCCTCCCGGGAGTCAATAATCTACATTATCCTAGCTTCTAAGTAACTAACAAGATACAAAAAACGTGTCTCCTTGAAAATCGCATCTATTTCTCTTTTCACTGGGTTTACTTTAAAACCCCTGAGTTTCTATAAATACAGGAGCGTGGTTTTACTTGCACAGTTTTTCCATTAGAACATTTCATTAATGTTTTATTTGCTATTGTCATACAAACTGAAGAAGCACAGTGGGGGGACAGCCCCCCCCCCCGTGTTAAACAGCTCTAAAGCTATTGAAGGATTGTAACATCTTCATTGTGGAGAGTTGAAATTTTGCAAACCCAGAATTATCTTGAGGTCCTTTAATTGCCACCCATGGCCCACCTAGAAGAATATCCTTGGGACTGTCTTGTGACGCCTTTGAGGATGTAGTAACTTAGATCATTAGCTTCCGCCAACCCCAACAGGAAGAATGTCCTCAGCAAGAACCCGTAGTCTGCCTAGCTGGTGTTTCCCCCACTGTCTTTGAAAAGCATCTTGATTTACGGTTTTGCTTGACTTTGTAAGTATAAAAACTTCACAAAACTGTTAGTGTGTGTTAAGATGATGTTTGAAGCTACCTGAATCTGTGTTCTGGAGCTGTGACAGTTCAAAATTTTGTCTCCAGAATAAACTAGCTCTTATTTCCTTTGAGGCAAGAGCTTTGCTTTTGCATTGAAAGCCATGATACCAAAGAAAACAGGTCAAGATGCCTCAATAGAGAGACAGACACTGGAAGTGGTGGCACAAGCTTGTGACTATCAGCACTTCAGAGGCAGAAGCTGGAGGATCCCAAGTTCAAGGTCAACTCAGGTTCCAGATGTCATTACCACCCTTATCAACCTTCCACTCACAAATAACCAGAATGACAAAAAAAAAAAAAAAAAAAAAAAAAGGAAAGGAAAATAATAAAAAGACCAAACCGGGTCTTGGGGCCTAATGGTATATACTCACTTATATCTGGGCATTAGCCCAAGGGGCATGTCCCATGAAAGTCTTCACTTACCAGGAAAATGAGACAGAGGGGAGGACATCCTATTGGGTCTCTAGGTGAGAGAAGCACGGGAGAATGGGGAAACAGAAGGATCCAGAGGGTCCTAGAAACCTACAAGAAGAATATTATGACAGGCAGATCTGGGCCCAGGGGTCCTGCTCAAACTATGGCACCAACCAAGGAAAATACAGGGCATAAACTTCGAGCCCCTACCCAGATCTAGCCAATGGACAGGACATTCTCCACAGTTGAGTGGAGAGTGGGGTCTGACTTTCACATGAACTCTGGTGCCCCATATCTGACCATGTCCCCTGGAGGGGGAGACCTGGTGGCACTCAGAGGAAGGATAGCAGGCTACCAAGAAGAGACTTGATACCCTATGAGCATATACAGGGGGAGGAAGTCCCCCTCAGGAACAGTCATAGGGGAGGGGAATAAGGGGAAAATGGGAGGGAGGGAGGAATGGGAGGATACAAGGGAGGGGATAACCATTGAGATGTAATATGAATAAATTAATAAAAGAAAAGAAAAAATTATCTAAAAAAAAGACCAAACCATTGCTGGCAGAATGCTTGCCTAGCATGCATGAAGCTCTGGGTTAACCTCCGGTGCTGCAAAACCAGGTACTGTGTACATACTGTAACCTCAGCCCTCAGAGGTAGAGGCAGGAGGAGAAATTCAAAATCACCCTCAGCTACAGAGTAAGTCTGAGGTAAAACTACCTAAGACCCTGTCTCAAAACAGCCAAACAAAAACCTCTAACAGCCAAGTCGGCAGTGACACAGCCTCGCAACGAGAACCCCTGATTAAGTCTCCAGGCTGCCACATTGCTGAATTCAAACTCTGCCACTTACCTTTGCCAAGCCTGAGTGCTGAGGTTAGTCATTTATTCTCACTGTGCCGCTGCCTCCTTAGAGAGTTCTTGAATGAAGCAGTGCTAGCAGAGGAGGAGGTGAGGGATGGATCCTTTGCTTGGTGCCTTTACTCTAGCTGGGTCTCAGATCTGGGCCGCTGCCTACTATGTTTGTGTGTAGAGTTGATAAGAGAATGAGGACCATAAAAGTGGGTCTTAGGTGAACTCCATTGGCCCTAGTGCTAAATTAAGGAGTGAGTATGGATTGGGAGGAGCTAGTTGGTGAATGTCCTCAGAGTGAAAGTTTCCCCAGCTTCGAAGACTTTTAAGAGTCAAATGAGGGCTGGAGAGATGGCTCAGAGGTTAAGAGCACTGGCTGTTATTCCAAAGGACTTGAGTTCAATTCTCAGCAATCACACGGTGGTTCACAACCATCTATAATGTGATCTGGTGCCCTATTCTGTACATGCAGGCAGAGCACTGCATACATAATAAATAAATAAATGCTTTAAAAATAAAGAGTCAAATGACATAATTGTGACGATGATAGGTCAGAACAGTGCCTGATACATAGTACTGTTTGACTTTGGCAGAACTATGCATCTCATAGTATTGCTGGGAGCAGAGTATTAAATGAAATGAAGCACAAGGCTGTGATGGTGTTAGTTCTCATGCCCTTTCTGAGTGTCTCCCCCGCTTCTCCCCCACAAGTCCATCCCACTTCATAAAGCTTTCCTTGCTCCATGTTCCCCAGCTCAACAAATGTAGACATTTTTGTTGTTTTGGGACCTCATGGGGCCCACTACCAAGTGCAGGTCGGTGTGGGAGACCTGACTTCTTGGCACTGAGTTAAAGGGAAGCATGTAAGTAAGCTTGTCTAGAGGTGTCACCCTGGCCTCCAAATGTTTAAGTTTAGTTCTTATGGTCGTTTGAATGAGAATGGCCCCCTATGCTCATATATAGGAATATTTGGTCCCCAGTTGGTGGACCTGTTTTGGAAGGATTAGGAGGTATCCCCTTGTCGGAAGAGCTGTGTCAACAGAAGTGGGCTTTGGGGTTTCAAAAACCCATGCCACTCCCAGTTGGTTCTCTCTATTACTTGTGGGTCAGATGTAAGCTCCTAGCTACTGCTCTAATGCCATGCCAGCCTGCCCGCTGCCATTCTTACCACCACCACGGTCATAAGTCACCTTGGCCATGGTATTTTGTCAAGACAATAGAAAAGTCACTAAGGCCAGGCGTGGTGGCGCATGCCTTTAATCCCAGCACTCGGGAGGCACAGGCAGGCGAATCGATGTGAGTTCGAGGCCAGCCTAGTCTACAAAGCGAGTCCAGGACAGCCAAGGCTACACAGAGAAACCCTGTCTCGAAAACAACAACAACAACAACAAAATGCTTGTTAAGCACCACACCCCTTCCATATACTCACCAGAAGCATCAGCATTGCTTCTTCTGATAATTCTACTTGAGAACCCAGTGGAAGATGGATTAGCAAAAGACACGAATTACAGTGCTATCATGTGTTTTTAATTAAATATACTTTGGAGGCCAGGTCTCTCTACTAGCCCTAGCTGTCCTAGAACTCTCTATATAGACAAAGCTGGTCTTGAATTCACAGAGATCCACCTTCCTCTGCCTTCTGAGTGCTTTAAAAGTGTTTGTGCCTGGCCTCCTTATTAAAAAATTTATTAGTTGGGGCTACAGACAAACATGCAGGCAAAACTAATGGACAGAAAATAAAAATTGTTTAAAAAGTCATTTAAAAATTCAAATAGTGTAGCCAGGAGGTAGAGGCAGGTGGATTGCTCTGAGTTCAAGGCCAGCTTGGTCTACAAAGAAAGTCTCAAAAAGCAAAACAAAAAAAATTTAAATAGTGGGCTAGAGAGATGGCTCAGAGGTTAAGAACACTCACTGTTCTTCCAAAGGTCCTGAGTTCAATTCCCAGCAACCACATGGTGGCTCACAACCAACTATAGTGAGATCCGGTGCCCTCTTCTGGTGTGTAGGTGTACATGCAGGCAGAGCACTGTATACATAAAAAACAAATAAATAAGTCTTTTTTTTTTTTAATTCAAATAGGGGGCTGGAGAGTTGGCTAAGTGGTTAAGAGCCCCGTCTGCTCTTCCAATGGACCCGGATTCGATTCCCAGCACCCACATGGCAGCTTACAACTGTCTGTAACTCCAAAGTCTGACACCCTCACACCAATGCACATAAATTAAAAATTAAAAAATTAAAATATTAAAAAAATTTCAAATAGTTACATTTAATATAATTAGTTCTTTTTAGAATCTTAATTACTTTATTCATTTAAAACATTAGTGTAACACCGGGCAATGGTGGCACATACTTCCAATCCCAGCACTTGGGAGGCAGAATCAGGCAGATTTTTGAGTTCTGAGTTCGAGGCCAGCATAGTCTACAGAGCAAGTTCCAGGACAGATAAGGATACACAGAGAAACCCTATCCTGAAAAAAAAAATTAGTCTATCTCAGGGTGTGAGGACTTCATCAAACCCTCAACCAGGCAAAGGCACATCCCAGAGAAGAGGGAGCCCTTTGTGGCACAGTTGTGCTGTGTATAGAGTCTTCTATACCCTACCTAAACCTTCAGTCAACATGGCTACTTCCTACATTTCTCCTAAGAATTTCCCATGTAAACCATGATTTTAAAAAAAAATAGAGCCAGGTGTGGTGGTGCATGCCTGTAATCCCAGCACTCGGGAGGCAGAGGCTGGTGGATTACTGTGAGTTCGAGGCCAGCCTGGTCTACAATGAGAGTGCAGGACAACCAAGGCTACACAGAGAAACTCTGTCTCTACAACCCAATAAATAAATAAACGATACAAAAAGAAAATTTGCTTTATGATCTTTTGCATAGGATCATGTGGGTTTTTTTTTTTCATTAATTCAACAAATGTTTATAGATGACTTACTATGGACCAGGCAGGCATAATGTGATGAATAAAGCAGGAATAGATCTACCTTTTTTTCTTCTCTTTTTGGTTTTTCGAGACAGGATTTCTCTCTGTAGCCCTGGCTGTCCTGGAACTCACTCTGTAGACCAGCCTGTCCTGGAACTCACCGAGATCCATCTGCCTCTGCCTGCTGAGCACTGGGATTACAGGCGTGCGCCACCACTGCCCAGCTCTATCTTCAGAGAGCTTCTAGTCAGTCTAGTTTAGGAGGCTAGTGAGATGTGATTAAAGAAAATAATGTCAAATTTCACTGTTCTTATAAAAATTAAAAATAGGATAGTGGCTGGAGAGGTGGCATAGCTGTTAAGAGTGTTTTTTGATCTTTTGGGATTCTGAAAGCAGCTTACAACCACCTGTAACTCCAGCTCCAAGATTTTAGACGTCTCTGGTCTCTCCAAGTAACTACACTCACACACACACACACACACACACACACACACACACACACACACACAGATGCATACATACATACACATAAATAAAAATACGATAGACATAACAATAGTTAATACTTGTTGACATACAAGTGAGTTCTAAGACATCTTAAGAGTACAGAAAGACCCTGACTCAAAAAATAAACAGACCCCAAAAAACTTATCATGTGTATGAATGCTTTGCCAGCATATAAGTAAGTGCACGATGTGCATACAGTGCCCTGGGAGACCTGAAGGGGCATCAGATCCCCCAGAACCGGATTGATAGTCGCTTTTGAGTCACTACATAGGTCCTGGGAATGAAACCTTGGTCTTCTGCAGGAGCAGCCAGTTGACGTAACTCATGAGCCATCTCTCCAACCCCAAGAAAACTGGATTTTAAAGCCATAAAACTAGATGCGGGCTCATAAAAAGAGAGTGATAATAGAAGCAGACTCAGAATGGAGCATTGAAGGGAACTACCATTTGGACACAGGGGTGGAGATGGTGGGGTGGGGGAGGGGGAGGGGGGAGGTAGAACAGCATAGCTGTAGCAAAAAACTCCTCAGAAGCCAGAAGAAATGTTATTTTAAGGAAGCTAGTATAATTATCTGGGTCAACAGTCAACCATTGCCATTGTGGTATTACTCGAGGGAATAGGAGAGGACTGTGTGAAACTGTTGAAGGGGATCCAGTTGAAGAAAGAATAAAGCAGAGAGACGCACACCCGGCATGACTGTGCCTACCACTTTGCCTTGGAGAGGTTCAAGATTACACTTGATGCCCCACATCTCATCCGATTTAGCATTTTATCCCACGTTTGTAAGTGCTGTGGCCCTGGGTGGGGCCAGGTGGACGGTGAGAGGGCTTCCATTCCGCTATAATAGTACGAGTGCCCATGTCCGCTGGCATACCATGTGACACAAAAGGAGGGTCCCAGCACACTGGTAGAGCCTCAGAAGGGGCCAAGAACAGGGCCGTGGTTGCTTGCCCTGTCTGCCTGGAAGTCTCCTCTGGTGCTGGCAGCCTGGCACCTCCCCATAGTGACCGTGGGATGGTGGACTACCCCAGAGCTCACGTCGGTTCCCCATTGGTTCAAAGGCTGTATAAAAATGCTTGCTGCTGCACAACAGAATAGATCTGCACCACAACACTGGTCTCCAGAGTCTGTTTCCCGCCTGGATCTCAGTTCCCACACACACTGTTTTTGCTTTTGGACTAAATATTACTATTGATAGTTGTGACGAGGGTGGGGATATAGCTCAGTGATAAAGCAATTAGCATTCATGCACAATCCTGGATTCTGTCTCAGTTCTACCCCCCAAAAAGTTGTATTACAATACTTTTGGTTTGCTGGGCATGGTGGCATGTGGCTAGTGGCACAGCTAGTTGGGAGGTTTAAGGGGATGTATCACAAATTCCAGCATTGAGACCACTTAGAAAACCCCTGGTCAACATGAAATATTTTTGTTTCTTTGGTTTTTCGAGACGGGGTTTCTCTGTATAGCCCTGGCTGTCCTAGAACTCACTTTGTAGACCAGCCTGGCCTCGAACTCACAGAGCCTGCCTCTGCCTCCCAAGTGCTGAGACTAAAGGCATGTGGCACCACTGCCCAGACATATAAATATTTTAAAGGCTGGGGTTATAGCTCAGTGTTAGAGCACTTGCCTCAAATGTATGAATTCAATTACTGACACACAGTACTATGTAATCAATTCTGGAGCCATTATAGAGAGCTAGAGTTTAAACTTCCAGTTTCTACAAAGGTCTCACACAATGAAATCTGAGCAACAGCCACTTGATAACTCATCTCTTTAAAAAATATATTGCCGGGCGTGATGGCGCACACCTTTAATCCCAGCACTTGGGAGGCAGAGGCAGGTGGATTGTTGTGAGTTCAAGGCCAGCCTGGTCTACAAAGCAAGTCCAGGACAGCCAGAGCTACACAGAGAAACCCTGTATCAAAAAAACATAAAACAAATTTAAAAATTAAAATATACTGTTTTATTTTATGTATATATGTGTGTGCCTGTGCCTGTGTGTGTGTGCTTGTGTTCAGCACCCTGAGTGTGTCAGAAGGTGCCAGATGCCCTGAAACTCAAGTTACCAGAGTGTAGGCCACTATGTGGGTGCTGGGAACCAAACCTGGATCCTCAGCAAGAGCAACAAGTGTGCTTAAACACAAACGGTCTTCCCAGCCCCTCATTTTTTTAATGACTTATTTTATGTGTTTGAATGTTTTACCTACATGTATGTATTTGCACTACATATGTGACTAGTATCTGTGGAAGTCAGAGAGGGTGTCAGATCCCCTGGAACTAGAGTTATGGAGGGGTATGAGCCATCCTGTAGGTGCTAGAAACCAACTTGGGTCTTTTGCCAGAGCAGCCAGTGCTATTAACCTCTGAGCCGTATCTCCAACCTCAGGTAATTCATTCCTTTTCCTCATGTTTGTGGATTGAACATAATTGACTTCTTCATCAAGAAAGCAGACAAATCAGTGATAAGAGGAAATCTGCCTTAATTCCAGCAGCGAAGAGCAGATAACCAGAGTTCGAGACCAGCCTGGTCTAGAAAGCAAGCCCAGGATAGCTAAGGCTACACAGAGAAACCCTCTCTTGAAAAATAAAACAACAACAACAACAAAATAGCTAACCACCTCAAGACTCAAGACCCCAGGAGGGGTGGAAGGAAGCGTTTGGCACCATCCAGCTGCTACTGCTTGCTGTACTATACGTAGGTCAGTGGTTCCGTGGCCTGGGTCCTAGTGGTTTCCGTCCTGTGGGCTGCAACTCCTACAGGAGTTCCATATCAGACACCCTGCATATCAGATATTAACATTATGATTGACCCCAGCAGCAAAAATGCAGTTTTAAAGTAGCAATGAAAATAACATTATGGTCTGGAGTCAGCACAACACGAGGAACTGTATTCAAGGGTCACAGCATTAGGAAGGTTGAGAACCGCTGGGCTAGGAGTTCTTAATGTGCGTTTCAGAAGCTATCAGGTTAGTACGAGCAATAGAAGCCTTGAGAATTTGCAGGCCAGCTGTACATGAGATATGTGTGAGAAGCCACAGAGTGTACAGGGGGGGGGCAGTCTGAACATTCTCACAACAGTAAATATACAATTATTTTACTAATTAATGCTTTTAAAAAATTGTGCTGAGCATGGTGGGCGCGCGCCTTTAATCCCAGCACACAGGAAGCAAAGGCAGGCGAATCACTGTAAATTCGAGGACAGCCTGGTCTACAAAGTGAGTCTAGGACAGCCAAGGCTCCACAGAGAAACCCTGACTCGAAAAGCCAAAATGAATAAATAAATATAAAAATAAAAATAATTTTGTAATAAAGCTGGGTGTGGTAACCCACCTGTAATCCCAGTACTCTGGAAGGCAGAGGTAGGTGGATCTCTGTGAGTTCGAGGCCAGCCTGCTCTACAGAGTGAGTCTCAGACAGCCAGGGCTAGACAGAAAAACCCTGTTTCGAAAAAAATGTTTTAAAAAGTCATTTTAGGGGGTTGGAGAGATGGCTGAGTAGTTAAGAGCACCGCTTGCTCTTGCAAAGGTCCTGAGTTCAATTCCCAGCAACCACATGGTGGCTCATAAGCATCTGTAATGTGATATGGCGCTCTCTTCTGGCTTGCAGGAGTACATGCAAGCAGAGCACTGTATACATAATAATAAATAAATCTTTAAAAAAAGTCATCTTAGAGGTAGTAACCTCAGAAAAATAAAAGTATGTTCTTACTGGACTGAATTTGATGATGTGAATGTAAGTTATAAAATGTTTGTTGATGTCTCCCATCCAAGAGGACCACGGTGTTAAATATGATCACAAGGGCTGGAGAGATGCCTCAGAGGTTAAGCACACTGATTGCTCTTCCAGAGGTCCTGAGTTCAATTCCCAGCAACCACATGGTGGCTCACACCCATCTATAATGTGATCTGGTGCCTTCTTCTGGTCTGCAGGTGTACATGCAGGGAGAGCACTGCATACATAATAAATAAATAAAAATAATAAAAATTATCACAAAAAAACCCAGAACGCATCAATCTGATTAAAAAAAATAAAGATTTATGTCACAAATCAGTGGTTATTTCTCGCCCCCCCCCCCCGGGCGACACACACACCTTTGTTTTTTTCTCCTTCTAACACTCAGAAGGCAGAGGCAGGCAGATCTCTGTGCATTTGAGACCAGCCTAGTCTACAAAGTGAGTCCTGGACAGCCTAGGCTATTACACAGAAAAACTCTGTCTCTAACTCCACCCCCCCAGAAGAAACCAAAAGAAAAAAAAGACAACAGCAAAAACCAAATGCAAACAAACCAAACCCAACAATGTGAGGGAAACCTCCCATCAGTGTCCTCAGGTTAAACTGACAACGGTCAGATCATTTCATCTACTTCATCTCAATTTTAACTTTCGAACAACCTTGTTATTCATGACCACATGGATGAAACTGGAGATCATTATGTTAAAGGCCAGGAACAGAAAGACAAACACTGCCTGGCACTCCTCATGTGAAGACGCTAGAAAGCTGGCCTGGGACTGGAGACATAGCTCAGCTGTCTTTTCCGGAGGAGCCAGGTTGGATTCCCAGCACCAACATGGTGACACACCTGTAACTCCAGTTCCAGGGGACCTTATGCCCTATTCCGGCCTCCTCAGCTACCAGACTCATACATGGTACACAGACACACATGCAGGCAAAACAATCATACACATAAAAATTTTAAAATACTTTAAGGGGGCTGGAGAGATGGCTCAGAGGATAAGAGCACTGTCTGTTCTTCCAAAGGTCTTGAGTTCAATTCCCAGCAACCACATGGTGGCTCACAACCATCTATAATGTGATCTGGTGCCCTCTTCTGGACTGCAGGTGTACATACAGGCAGAGCACTGTATACATAATAAATAAATCTTTTTTTTATTATTAAAAAAATACTTTAAATAAAATGCTGACCTCAAGGAAGTTGAGGTTACCAAACAGTGGTTACCAAAAGCTGACGAGAGCAAGGCATGTGTATGGTTTGGAATGGGAACAGTAGATAAATGAGTAATAGAAAGGAACAAGAGGTTCAGGTGTGCTATTTCTCAACAGGATGACGCACACACCATTAAAGCACCATACATATCAGAAAGCTAGACAAAAGCATTGTGAAAAATTCATCGTGAGGAGATGAGAAACATTAAAAGAGATAGATATGCTTAGCCTGATTTAAATGCAATAGTATGCACCAACATGTGATACAATGACCCATAAATCTATACAATTTTATGGTTTCACATATCATACACATTAAAAATTAAAGATAACTCTAGACTTATCCTCTAAAGTAATATTTTTTTCTTGGTTTTGTTTGTTTGTTTGTTTGTTGAGACAGGGTCTCAACTCTCTAGCTCTTGGTGGCCTGGAATCCGATGTGTGGACCGGGCTGACCTGCACCTCACTGAGATCAGACTGCCATTCCAGTGCAGTGCATCATCACATTTTGATGCTCCTTTTGCCGAAGGGGAGGCACTGACAGCATTTGAATGCTATTAGAAGTTCAGCTGGGCGTAATGCTGTATGTCCAGCACTCTGGAGGCAGAGGCAGATTGATCTCTGTGAGTTTGAGGCCAGCCTGGTCTTGGTCTACATACAGAGTTCCAGGACAGGCAGTGCTACATAGAGAGATCTTGTCTTGAGGAGGAGGAGGAGGAGGAGAAGACAAGGAAGAAGAGGAGGAGGAGGAGGAGGAGGAGGAGGAGGAGGAGGAGGAAGAAGAAGAAGAAGAAGAAGAAGAAGAAGAAGAAGAAGAAGAAGAAGAAGAAGAAGAAGAAGAAGAAATACCTGCATTTCACTCTTATAAGAATGAATAACCTCAAAAAAATTTAACAAGCCAGGTCCAATGGTATAGAATTGTAATCCCAGCTACACAAGAGGCTGAGACTGGAAGAGCATTAAGTTCAAGGCCTGCAGAGACAATGGGTGAGTTGAAGGACACCCTGAGCAACTAGGTGAGAACCTCTCTCAAAATAGAGAGCTGAATAGTAACAGCATGGCATTAAACTAGACACCTTAATCAATGGAATGGAATTGAAGACCCAGACATAAGTCCACATGCCTATGGCCTGATTTTTTTTCAGGTGTTTTTGAAGCAGAGTCTTTCTGTGTAGCCCTGGCTGTCCTGGAACTAGCTCTGTAGATCAGCTGATCTCAAACCCAGAGATCGGCCTGCCTCTGCTTCCCAAGTGCTGGGATTAAAGACACGGCGCCACTACATTCAGCTTGGACACCTGACTTTAGACAAAGATGTCAAAAATACATATTGGAGAAAAGGCAGCCTCTTCAACAAATGGTGCTGCTCAGACTGGTTGGATGCATGGAGAAGAATACAAATATTTATCACCCTGCACAAAACTCAACTCCCAATGGATCAAAGACCTCAACATAAAACCAGATACCCTGAGTGTGCTAGAAGAGAAAAGGAGGAATAGGCTTGAAGTCATTGGCCCAGAAGAAGTATAATGACAGTCTTAAGATTTCTGGAACTTTGGTTCTTTTTTAAAAACATAGAAATATTATATCTTTTCGTTTTAATCCCAGGTGTGGGCTTATGGAGCTGCTTCAGACTGTCTGCAACAGCTGACTGTGACTTGCCTTGTGCTCTAGCATGGTTTTGCCAACTGCAGATAGTTTCTGAGATTGTGTGATGTTTAGAATTCTAGGAATTTTTCAGAGGGCACAAAAAAGTGAAGGCCCCTAGAGGTTGTATGGGTGGTTGTTCGTCATTTAGGAGGTTGGTTGAGGTTTAGTAGTAACCATGGTCAAAGAAGAAACAGAAGGAAAGGGGCTGGAGAGACGGCTCCGAGGTTAAGAGCACTGTCTCTTCTTCAAGAGGTCCCGAGTTCAATTCCCAGCAACCACATGGTGGCTCAGAACCAACTATAATTGGGTCTGATGCCCTCTTCTGTCATGGAAAGAAATTAGATTTAGTGATTTTTCCCATTTCCTCTCTCCCCTCTATCCTTGTTTCTCTCCTGTCTACTGTTAGAGAGTGAAACTGAAGGGAATAAAAGGTGGGGAAAAGAACCCCTGAAGCAGTAAAAGTCCAGCTACAGAGAAGACATCCTTAACAGGCCACTGATAACACAGACGGTAATGCTAACAGTTAATAAATGGGCTCTCCTGAAACTGAAAAAGCTTCTTCTGATGGCAAAAGACAACATCATTCAAGCAAAGCCGCAGCCTACAGAATTAAAAAAAAAATCCCTACCAATTATATATCTGATAGAGGATCAACCCACATCAGAAAAGCTTCCTCTTGTAGTAGATAGGAATTAACACAGATACCCACAATTGTACAATGTGCAGAGACTTCAGAGCGCTCAGTCCTAGATGCCTTCATCAAACTCCTCCCCATCAGGGCTCAGGGAGCTATGCAGAAGAGGAGACAGAAAGATTGTAACAACCAGAGGTGGGGGATGATGCTGAGGAAAAGTGTCTTCCTGACACAAAAAGGACTCATGCACATATGAACTCACAGAGACTGGCAGCATGCATGGGACCTGCACAGCTTCAGGAGAAATGGGCGGTCCTAGCAATGAAAGAAGGAAGTGGACACAGGGTCCTTCCTCTAATAAAGAAGCTATCTGATATCCACTGGCAAAGGAGAAATATGTTTTCCCCAGTAGGCTCTCACTGGGTTTGTCAACCACATTTCAGGGCGGGCCCAGCAGTGGTCCAATACAAACGGAAATCCGGGGTATTTTTGCGGATTGTTTCATTTTGCTTTGGTTTTCTCCTATTAGTCTTTTGCTTGTTTATTCTGATTTTCTTTTTTTTTTCTGATTTTCATTTTTATGTTGTGTGTGTGTGTGTTGTGCTTCTTCTCCTCTTCTTCTCATCCTTTTGTTTTGTTTTTGTTTGTTTGTTTGTTTTTCGAGACAAGGTCTCTCTGTGTAGCCTTGGCTGCCCTGGACTCACTTTGTAGACCAGGCTGGCCTCAAACCCACAGAGATCCGCCTGCCTCTGCCTCCCAAGTGCTGGGATTAAAGGCGTGTGCCACCATCGCCCAGCCTCCTCCTCTTCTTCCTCTTCCTTCTCTTCCTCTTTCTCCTCCTCCTCCCCTTTCTTTTTTAAAGATTTCTTTATTTATTATGTATACAGTGTACACCTGCATGCCAGAAGAGGGCAGCAGATCACATTACAGATAGTTGTGAGCCACCATGTGGTTGCTGGGAATTCCAGGACCTCTGGAAGAGCAGTCAGTGCTCTTAAGCTCTGAACCATCTCTCCAGCCCCCTTTCTTTTTCTTTTTAACATTGCATTGGTGAGGAGGTGGAGAGGAATTATGGAAGGGAAAAACATGACCAGATTATATTGTATGAAAAAATTTTCAATTAAAAAGATCAAAAGACCAATTTTTAGCTATTTAATTTTTTTTAACTAAAATGGAGAGCTGAGAATGTGATAAGTGGTGTAGTACTTATGTAGCCTGAGTGAGGCCCCTGGGGTCACCTGGGTTCAAGAGAGAGGGAAGGAGAGAGAGAGACAGAGAGACAGAGAGAGAGACACAGTCAGACAGAGACAGACACAGAGAGACAAAGAGATTGATTTACTGGTGGTGAGAATATGAAACAGCACAGCTATGATGAAAATCAGTATATGGATGCCTCAGAAAACTAAAAATAGGCCTTCCATGGGCTTGAGCTTATCAGTCCTGAGTCTATAGGGAAAGGAGTGCCAGTCAGCATGGTATAGATACCTGCCTGCTCATGGTTCTCCCTAGTCACAGTAGCCTATATACTGTGTCTTTGTTAGTATCTATTGATGTGATAAAACACCAGGACCAAAGCAACATGGATGGAAAAGGGTTCAATTCCTCTTCCAGCTTGTACTCTATCATGTGGGGAACTCAAGGCAGGATCCTGGGGGCAGGAGCTGATGCAGAGGCCATTGGAGAGGTGCTGCTTACTGGCTTGCTCCCTATGGCTTGCTCAGCCTGCTTTCTCATAGAACCCAGGACCACCAGCCCAGGGATGGCACTGCCCATAGTGAGCTGAGTTCTCCCACGTCAATCACCATTCAAGAAAGCGCATCACAGGCTAATCTGGATGGGAATTTTTCTCAATTAAGAGGTTAAGATACTTCTTCCCAAATGCCCCTAGCTTATGTTAAGTTGACATTAAAAACTAGCCAGCATATATCTTAAGCAACTGATGAATAAAGTTCATGTGGAATATATACAGGATGCAGTTTTATTTGGCCATAAGGAAGACCTGAATTCAGGACATCTGCCTATGAACTTGTTCTAGAGACTTCTTAATAAGCATGATGTATATATGCATGCATGCATAGATACATGCATGTATGCACATAGTCAGTGGTGTTAGGGATGGAACCTAGGACTTCTTACATGCCCACAAACAACTCTGACACTGAGAAAAGTCCCAGCTCAAGAAGATTATATTCAACACATCTTTTGCTGCAAAATGTTGTGTTCATATTACCACTTTGAAAAAAAATCATGGGGCTGGAGAGATACCTCAACAGGTAAGAGCACTGTCTGCTCTTTCAAAGGTCCTGAGTTCAATCCCCAGCAACCACATGGTGGCTCACTACCATCTACAGTGAGACCTGGTGCCCTCTTCTGGGGTGCAGGTGTACATGCAATCAGAACACTATACATAATAAATAAATAAATAGCCGGGCGTGGTGGCGCACGCCTTTAATCCCAGCACTTGGGAGGCAGAGACAGGCGGATCGCTGTGAGTTCGAGGCCAGCCTGGTCTACATAGTGAGTCCAGGACAGCCAAGGCTACACAAAGAGACCTTGTCTCAAAAACAACAACAACAACAACAATAAATAAATACTGAACCCTCTCTCTTGCATTCCTACTCCATTTGATTAAATTGCTTACAGAGGGGCTGGAGAGATGGCTCAGCAGTTAAGAGCACTGTCTGCTCTTCCAGAGGTCATGAGATCAATTCCCAGCAACCACATGGTGGCTCACAACCATCTATAATGTGTGTGATCTGATGTCCTCCTCTGCTTGCAGATGTACATGCAGGCAGAGCACTGTATACATAATAATAAATAAATCTTTTTAAAAAATAAATAAATTGCCTACAGAACTTCAAAGAACTTGGGAACAGGTTTAGTTTCATATACCAATTCATTGTTTAAGAAAAAAGAAAGGGCAATTCCATCTTCAAAAACAAATATAGTAAGAACTTTCTGGGTTGGGGATGTTGCCAGAGAGGTGACTCAATGATTAGTTGGTCTTGCAGTAGATGTGGTTTGGTTCCCAGCACCCACGTGGGGGCTCACCACCATCTGTAACCCTAGTTCCAGGGAGTCAGACAAGAAAGTGAGTTTTTGTGAAAATACTTGTTGAAGAATGATATTTTTGACTAGCAAGGCTATGAAAGAATATTTGGGACCCAATATTTACATAGTTCAATATTTAAAGGCATACATGGTAATAGCTTCCTGTTTACATAACTTGACAGCTTGTAGGGTACTGCAACACTTGTGGACGTCCTAAATTAAAAATCCATGGGGCTGGAGAGATGCTCAGACGTTAAGGCACTGTCTGCTTTTCCAGAGGTCCTGAGTTCAATTCCCAGCAGCTACATGGTGGCTCACAACTATATATAATGTGATTTGATGCACTTCTCTGGCCTACAGGTGTACTTGCAGGCAGAGCACTGTATACATAATAGTAAATAAATAAATAAATCTTTTTTAAAAAATTCCTGTGGGGATCTGGAGATGTATTTTGGTCTTATTTGCTTAATATGCATTGAAGCCCTAGGTTAATCCATAGCACCAACAGAAAAAAAATTGTAGCTGGACATGGTGGCAAACACCTTAATCCCAACACTGGAGAGACAGAATATTTCTGTGAGTTCAAGGCCAACCTGGTCTTCAAAGCTAGTTCAAGGCAGCCAGGGCTGTTACAGAGAAACCCTATCTCAAAAAAGAAAAAAGAAAGAATTGGACATGGTGGCACACATTTTAATCCCAGAGCTAGGGAAGCAGAGGCAGGCAGATTGCCGTGAGTTCAAGGCCAGCCTAGTCGACAAAGTGAGTCCAGGACAGCCAAGGCTACACAGAGAAACCCTGTCTCGAAAGAAGGAGGAGGAGGAGAAGGAAAGAAAAAAATTAGAAATATTGTGGTTTCTTATGATCCAGCAATCCTACTACTGTGTGTATCCAAGGAAACTAAACCAGAACGTTGAAGAGACTTCTATGTTCCTTAAAGCACATTCACCATTGACAAGAGTCCATTGACTAATGAATAAAGTATATGCATAATAGAATAGAAATAAACAGTAAAATAGTAAAACCCGGGCTGGAGAGATACCTCAACAGGTAAGAGCACTGACTGCTCTTCCAGAGGTCCTGAGTTCGAGTTCCAGCAACCACATGGTGGCTCACAACCATATATAATGTGATCTGATGCCCTCTTCTGTCCTGCAGGTGTTCATGCAGGCAGAGCACTGTATACATAATCATAATAAATAAATCTTTAAAAAATAATAGAACCCTATCACTTGCAGCAACGTGGATGGTGTAAAGGATGTTATGGTAAAGGATAGAAAGACAAATATTGCATGCTCCCATTAATATGGAGGCTAACAGTGGATCTCATGGAGTAGAAGGTTTTGCCAGCCTGGGCCACGGTGGGAATTAGAAGAGAAGATACTCCAAGTACCCTAATTAGATCACTAAAGTACACTGTATCCATGTTCTGAAATTTTATGTTGTACTTCATAAATAAGTACACTAATTGTCTATTAAAAATACTAGAATGTGTATTTTTAAATTGTATTGTTTACAGATATAAGGCAAGGGAAAATGTAAACAACTTCATTCTCTCTGTGTGCGTGGCTGCAGAGTAAGGGCATGGCAGTGCATGCACTGAGCAAGTGCTCTCCCACTGAGATCTGTCCTCACCCATGCAGCCTGCTGAGAATGGCTCTCACTATGCAGCTCAGATTGGCCTCCAACCTGGCAGTCTTCCTGGCTCAGCCTCCCGCATGATGGGATTACTGACATGTACTACCACACCAGACTCACTTTCAATTTGGGGGGTGCTGTTTTTGAGACAAAGTCTCACTTTGTAGCTCAGGTTGGTCTCAACTTCGTGGCAATCTTCCTACCTCAGGATCCCAGGTGCTTGAATTACAGGCATGAGGCACCATGCCGGACTTATATTCAAACATTTTTTATCTTGTGTATGTGCGTATATATCATGTGTATATGAAATATGTATGTGTGTGTGTCCATGGCACATATACACAAGTCAGAGGACAACTTTGGGTGTCAGCCCTCACCTTGCACCTTTTTTATTTGTTTGCTTATTTAGCTGAGCCTGATGACAAATGCCTGTAATCCCAGCACTCTGGGAGGCAGAGGTAGGCAGATCTTTGAGTTCAGGGACAGCTTGGTCTACAAAGCGAGTCCAGGAAAGCCAAGGCCACACAGAGAAACCTTGTCTTGAAAAACCAAAAAAGAAAGAAAAGAAAAGAAGTAAGGAAGGGGGCTGGAGAGAGGGCTCAGAGGTTAAGAGCACTGCCTGCTCTTCCAAAGGTCCTGAGTTCAATTGTCAGCAACCACATGGTGGTTCATACCCATCTGTAATATGATATTATGCCCTCTTCCATCCTACAGGTGTACATGCAGCCAGAGTACTGTATACCTAATAGTAAATAAATAAATCTTTTTTTAAAAGAAGGAAGGAAGAAAAAAAAGAAAAAAAAAAGAAGGAAGGAAGAGACAGAAAGAAGGAAAGAAAGAAGGGAGAGGGGGAGAGGGACAGAGGGACAGAGAGATAAGAAGGAAGAAAGAGGAGGAGGAAAAGAGGGAGGGAGGGAAAGGCGAAGGAGGGAAGGAAGGAAGGAAGGAAAGAAGGAAGGAAGGAAGGAAGGAAGGAAGGAAGGAAGGAAGGAAGGAAAGAAAAGGCTTTAAGTAGGAATCAGAGCACAGAACCAGAAGCATGGCGACCTGTAATTACTGAAAATGACCGCCAGAGGGCGGGCTTTCCTGAGTGGTAGCAATTTAGATTCTGAGCAGAAAGGAACAATAAGTAGCACATTTTAAGGAGACTGTGGAAGAGGGAAGAATGTCTCTATGGAGGCATGAGAATGTTTAATGTATTAAAGCCGAGGGTAATAAACTATGAAAATAAAGGGAGGCCAAATAAGACTATAATAATATGTAAAATGTCTGTTTTTTAGTCAACACACTAAGATTAAAAAGAAAAAAATGAAAGTCTTAAGTGCATAACAGTAAAATATCATATGTAGAAATTTGTTTGTGAGACTAAATCTCTAACAGTCAAAATATCAGCTTCGTATAAAAGGAAATAATGTAGAAGTAATTGTTTATTGCTGCAGTGATGGCACATGCCTGTAATCCCAGCACTTAGGAGGCAGAGCCCAACCCAGGACAGCCAAGGCTGTTACACGGAGAAACCTTGTCTCGAAGAAAAGAAGGAAGGAAGGAAGAAAGGAAGCGGGAATTGCAGATTGAGCATATATGTTAGGTGTTGTATGTCCACTATCTAACACAAGCCTTTAACATTGGCATTCTTAAGAGTACTGTCCTCGAGGGCTGGAGAGATGGCTCAGTGGTTAAGAGTGCCACCTGCTCTTCCAAAGGCCGAGTTCAATTCCCAGCAACCGCATGGTGGCTCACAGCCATCTATAATGAGATCTGGTGCCCTCTTCTGGCCTGCAGGGGTACATACAGGCAGAATACAGTATAAATAATAAATGAATCTTTTTTTTTTTCTAAAGAGTACTGTCCTCATTTAACGAGCGAACTGAAGCTTTAAAATCACAGATGGCTTATTCAAGTTCCAACTGTTAGGAAAGGCGGCCGAGACTCTGAGGATTTCCCTCCTGAAGGCCAGCCAGCATTGCCTGGCTCCCCACACAGCTCTCCAGCTTGCCTCGCGCAGTTCGGTGAACAGGCTGGTTTCCCTTGCGGAGGACCATTCCCACTAGACTTTCACTCGCTTCTCCTCTTCTGGGAAGTCTCTGCTCTCCAAGCCTGGGTCAGGTGGACTTCCTTCAAGTATCTATAGTTCCTCACCATTGTACCACGCTGTTCATTTCCTCACTTGTGCCCACTAAAATGTAAGTTAAGAGTGGAGCAGACACTAGCTCTGGTTCACTCCCGCTGTATTCCCAGGGCCTGGCAAAGCGGCTGGCATAAATATTCATAGCCTTTCTCCCTGGCCCAACCTAATGGCCTACACTCCCAAACCATTTTGAGACAGTTTTTTTCTTCTTGAGACAGGGTCTCACTATGTAGCTTTGACTAGCCTAGAACTCGGTATGTTGACCAGACTAGCATCAAACAACGTTCTGCCTGTTCTCAAGTTCCGCCTGCCTTTGCCTCCACACCCAGGCAGAAGTCTCTGCAAATATTTATGACACTATGGTCTCTGAAGACTGAGAGTTTCTGAAGACTGCTATCGTAATATCTTGAATTTGACAGGCAGGACAAACGCTTTTTGAAGAGCCACATCCTTAACACAGCAACAAACTCAACGAATCCCTCCCTGTCCTGGGCTCACTCTGTAGGCCAGGCTGGCCTCTGACAGATCAAAGTAGCTCCATTTTGTTTAAAACTCCCATTCCTGTATTTGGGTGACTTACTTGTGAACTCCGGATCTAGAAAATCCCATAGACGATACACTTGGCCCAGAGACATAGAATAACCAATCAGCTGTTAAACAGAAAATTACTGAAAGTCCAGACGTTCCCCCAGGTCTCCCAAAAAGTTAATCCTCTGTGGTTTGGCACCAGCCTTGTACCAGACTAGTATCAATCAGTTTAAAGGGCAATATCCCCCCACAGATGTCATCCAGTCATATACTGTAAAACCCATTTGTTTAAAACCTATAAAACCCAAATCTATTGCGATGGTGAGGGAGTCCCTGCCCCAGATTAAATGAACAACCCTCATGCACTTGCATTGGAAGTGGCTCCTGAGTGGTGTTTGGGGACCTTGAGATCTGGGCATAACACCTAGAACTCAGAGAGCTGCCTGCCTTTGCCTCCCCAGTGCTGGGATTACAGACATGCACCATCACACCCGACTGAGTGCATTGTCTTAATGCAAACCAGAAGAGGGAAACAAATCCCATTACAGATAGCTGTGAACCACCATGTGGGTGCTGGGAATATTACCATTTTAAAGGTTTATTTATTTAGCCAGGTGTGGTGTCACACACCTTTAATCCCAGCACTCAGATAGGCAGAGGCAGACAGATAGCTATGAGTTCAAGGTCAGCCTGGTCTACAGAGTCTAGGACAGCCAAGGCTACACAGAAACAATTAAAAATATTTTTGTGTGTGAGGGTTCTGCCTGCATGTATGTATGTGCCCCATGGAAGGTGTGGTTCCCAAAGGGGTCAAAAGAAGGCAACAGGTCATCTCCTATGGAACAGGAGTTGCAGATGGTTGTGTGGCATCATGTAGGTGTTGGGAACCGAACCTGGGTTCTCTGGAAGGACAAGTGCTCTGTACTTGTTTTATGTCAAACTGAAGTCATCTGAGAGGGGGGAACCTCAAGAAAATGCCTCCATAAGATGCAAGTTGTACGCAGGCCTGTAGGTCATTTTCTTAATGATTGAAGGGCAAGGGCCTAGTCCACTGTGGGTGGTGACACTTCTGGGATGATGGTTTGGGGTTTTATAAGAAAGCAAGCTGAACAAGTATGAGGAGCAAGCCAGTGAGCAGCACCCGTCCATGGCTCTGCATTAGCTCCTCCTGCAGGTTCTTGCCCTGGCTTCCTTCAGTGATGAACTGAATGATCCCTTTCCTCCCCAAGTTGCTTTGTGTTTGAGCGGAACAATGACATCTTGTTTGGTTTTTTGAGACAGGGTCTCTCTGTGTTAGCCTTGGCTGTCCTGGACTCGCTTTGTAGTCCAGGCTGGCCCTGAACTCACAGCGATTCACCTGCCTTTGCCTCCCGAGTGCTGGGATTAAAGGCGTGCGCCACCACTGCCCAGCTCCAAGACATGTTCTTAACCACTGGGCCATCTCTCCTGCTCCCCAGTACTAGATTTAAAATCACAGATTAACTACCACACAGCAATAGCAAAAGTAGTTGTGTCAATTTATATGCTGTGTCCAATGCTGATGATGGGCTTTTCCATTTTTTCAGCTAGAGGAATGTGATGTCGCAGGGTATTTGATCCCAATGTGATCCTTGAGATTGCCAACTGTAAAAAACCTATCTTTTGTCTGGCGTGGCTGATTCCTAACACACACCTTTAATCCAAAGCTATCTGTACACAGGAGCTAATAAAATTAACCCTAGGACAAGGGGCAGAACAAGAAATCAGGTAACAAGGACTAAAGTATTTAAGACAGTATGTAGAGGTAGAAGGGGCCTTCGGTGCTTTTAGCTCTTTAGCTCTTTGGCTCTTAGCACTCTAGCTCTTGAGCTCGTCTTCTTGGCCTTTGAGCTAGCAAGCCTTTGGCCTTGAGGTTTTTGGTCTTTTCCTCCTGATTTGTCAGCTGAGCTAATGAGCCTTTTTGGGCCTTTTCCATCTGATGTGAGCTGAGTAAGAAAGCCGGCTGGGAGCTTTCTCAGCCTGAGTTAGCAGGTTTTTCACCACAGTATCTGGCTCCTGAGTCTTTATTGGTAACTAGAGACGAGGGATTGTAAGTTAAAGCAATGTGATTTGTCTTACAGTTTTCCTCTGCATTCCTTCTATTTCAGTCAGACTGATTTTGTACATAATTTGCTTTCGTCTTCTGTGTTGTTGACATACTTTGCTAGTTTTCAAATTACCTAGATTTTTCTTGGTTTACAAAACACTCCTATTTTCTGAATGTTGATCTGTGTAGTTATGTGCACTGTGAATTTCACCTGCCAATCTGTAGATTGCTTTTCTGATTTTTGTGGGGAGGACTTTTGGTTACAACTATTCTATCACATTGCCCTTGTCTTTTAGTTTGTTTGTTTTGTTTTTTCAAGACAGGGTTTCTGTGTGGCCTTGGCTGTCCTGGATTCTTTGTAGACTAGGCTGGCCTGGAACTCACAGGAACATATAAATCGATGAGGATTCTAATGAATCAAATAGTACTCTAGAAACAAGTGAACACAAAGGAAGAGAAAGTTCTTCATCTTCCCCTGAGTATCTCCCAAGTGTACAACAGGCACCAATACTATTACTTAAGTTTTTCTCTTGCAAATGAGCTGTTTCAAGGATCCAAGTAATTATGAGCTAAAAAGGGTAAGCCATGCATGGCTCACAAGTTTCAGTTCGACCTGATCTACATAGTGAGCTTCAGGCTAACTAGGACTGCATAGCAAGACTCAGGCTAGAAACAGCAGAGGGAACACTATTTTTATGCACCTATGGTTTTGGGTGACAGCAATGGCATCTCTGGGGAATCCCATTCACTTTGGAGGTTGCCAGAGTCCTAGAAATACTGGCCGGTGTCAAGGGATCAAAAATAACATCAAATACTGCCCACTCAAATCTTTGCCTACTATCCTTGGTTAAAAGGGTTAGCCTGGTCCTTGTCTGAGTGCCTGTTCAGAAGAACAGACCACCATGAAGGCATTGGGCACAATTCGGGAGTACAAAGTGGTGGTGGCCAAGTCCCACTTCTGCTACTTCGTGTCACAGCCAAAGGTGAAGTTGTCATCCGGGAAGATAGTGTCCTGCGGGCAGGTGTTTGAGAAGTTACCACTGGGTGTAAAGAACTTCACCATCGGGCTGGAGAGACGGCTCAGCGGTTAAGGGCACTGGCTGCTCTTCCAGAGGTCCTGAGTTCAATTCCCAGCAACCACATGGTGGCTCACACCCATCTATAATGTGATCTAATGTACACTGTACACGTAATAAATAAATCTTAAAAAAAAAAAAAAACTTCACTATCTGACTGCGCTATGACTCCCGCAGTGACACACTCAACATGTACGGAGAGTACCGGGACCTCACTGGTGTGGTCACACAGTGCTACCAGATATGGGTGCCCGGCATCATGCTCACACGCATTCCATCCAGATCATGTTCCTGTTGCCTTGCCACTTCTTGCAGCGCCAGCACAAGCCACACTTCACCACCAAGATGTCCAACACCTTAGAGACCCAGAGACCCACTGAATAAAACTCGAGAAAGGCGAAAAAAAAAAAAAAAGTAGCCAGAAGTGGTGGCGCACTCAAGGAGGCAGAAGCAGGTGGACCCAGACCAGCCAGAGCTACAAGACCCTGTCTTTTAACAAAAAAGGACGCAAAAACATTTCAAGTTTTTTCCTTCTCAACTTTAGAATGCAGAAGAAAAACATTTGTGAAAGGTAATTCCGTGGTTTGACAGAAAATAGTACTGTTCCCAGAAGCAACTATCCCTCTTTCCTCATTTTGTGTCCTGAGTGTTTACTTGGCTTTCTGTCAGGGCACACAGGTGATCAGGCTTGTGTGTAAATACAGCCAAATGAAAGGCCAGTCAGAATGAGTCATAACCACTTTCAGCTGTGGTCCTACTGACTACAGCGAGGCTCAAATTTTCTCTCCTTTAGTTTTCTTTCCAAGTAGCTTGAGAAATTTGGCACAGCTAAATTTGCATCCTCTGTGGAGATTCTTCTTGCACTCTGAAATGCTGGTTGATTTATTAGTCAGTTGACAGGCATCTCTACTTTGGGGTGTTCTGTTTTTTTTTTTTTTAAGATTTACTTATTTACTATTTATACAGTGTTCTGCCTGCATGTACACCTGCATGACAGAAAAGGGCACCAGATCTCATTACAGATGGTTGTGAGCCACCATATTGTTGCTGGGGATTGAACTCAGGACCTTTGTAAGCGCAGCCACTGCTCTTAAGCTCTGAGCAAGCGTCTCTCCAGCACAGGTGTATCTAGTTTTTATTTTATTATTATTATTATTTTTTTTTTTTTTTTTTTTTTTTTTGGTTTTTCGAGACAAGGTCTGTGTAGCCTTGGCCATCCTGGACTTTGTAGACCAGGCTGGCCTCGAACTCACAGCGACCCGCCTGCTTCTGCCTCCCGAGTGCTGGGATTAAAGGCGTGCGCCACCATGCCCGGCTGTATCTAGTTTTTAAAGTTCACTGCTGCTAGAAATATTTCTTGAGACATGGCCTTCACATATAATTACAGGTGTGACCTACTGTGCCTGACATTTGTTTTGTTTTTCAAGACAGGGTCTCTCTGTGTAACAGTCCTGGCTGCTCTGGACTCACTTTTGTAGACCAGGCTGGCATGCCTGCCAATTTTGTGCTCTTCTAGTGCCCTCCTCACTTGAGAATTCATCAAGTGACTGAAACTTCCCGTCCATACTGGGGATTGAATTCAGGAGCTCCTACCTGCTCCGTAAGCACCAGTTAACTCTGTCCCCCCTCGCCCACTCCAGCCTCCAAACCCTTCTTGAAGCACTAGAACACCATATGTGGCTCAGGAGACTTGAGTTCGCTCCAAATTAATTCCCAAGAGCTCTTTCTTTACCCTCTCATTTTCTACAACTTTCAGTATTGAGTTCATCTGAATCCTCAGATATATCCCCCCCCCCCCAAATCCCCAGCACCGCCCCCACCCCTCTTCTCTACCTGTCCTCAGCCACTTTAACTTTAGGCTCTTTTGCTCACAAAGAGCTTGGGCACCACTGAAAAAAAGAAATAGACAACACATTATCCACCTGACAAGAGTGTGGAGACATTCAGACAGCTGTTAGAGCTCCTTGGCCACTCAAGAAACTTGGCCTACACCTTTCATAATAAACATATAAGGCCATAGTGTTTGTCTTTCTCACAAATGTAGACAAAAAAACCATTAACCATATCAGCTTCTGTATGCTAGAAGACATTTACGATTCAGCTCGTGTGTATGGCTTGTATTACAGCATCTGACATCTGACTCAAAGTTTTAGATGAGCCTGTCAGATCTCTGCATCTTCATGTGCTGTATTTTCTACCTCTGACTGGTACTATCACAATTAATTTTTAAGTGAATTTTACTTGTCTTAAAGCAAAACTGGGATAATTTACTGGCTGTCAGCTCTAGGTTTCAAGGGAATAAGGTGGAGAGGGATAGAGTGGGTCACCTGATGTCCTCCTCTGCTCTCCACGGGCATGCATACCTACACACGTGCCCTCACATACAAATGGAAATGTTTTCAGTTATTGGCATCCAAAGTGATGCAGATCCCAGAACTTTCATGCTACTTGGACTTATGGGTGTGAGTGGACATTCTCTGAAGATACATTTATACTGCAGATTGAAAGCTAACATTATCTTGGACCATCTTCACTTTTATTTGAGTGTGTGCACAATGCACTGCACAAATGCCCACATACATGCGGAGGCCAGTTCAAGCTCAGGTGTCTTTCCTCAGGTGCTAGACCTTAATGAGAAAGTCTCTAATTGGACTAGAGTTCAAGTAGGTTAAGGTGGCTGGCCACCAAGCCCCTGGGACCCACCCTTTTACCTTCCCAGTGTTTCCCAGTGTGGGAGTACAAAACCACATCCGGCTCTGTTTTTTTTCGTTTGTTTGTTTGTTTTGTTTTTTCATTTTTCCCAGACAGGGTTTTTCTGTATAGCTTTGGCTGTCCTGGACTGGCTTTGGAAACCAGGCTGGCCTCAAACTCAACTTTGATCCGCCTGTCTCTGCCTTCCGAGTGCTAGGATTAATGTTTTGATTTTGAGACAGGATTTCTCAGTGTAGTCCTGGCTGTCTTTGAACTCACAGAGATCCACCTGCCTGCGCCTCCCCAAGTGCTAGAATTAAAGGTGTGTGCCACTGTACCTGGTTCCATACTCGGTTCTCTAAAAAGAGTACTAGGGATTGAATTCAGGTTCTCACATTTGCCAGGTAAGCACTTTACTCAGCCATCCCCCCAAGCCATTTAACCCCTTTTAAATAGCCATTGACTGCCAGCCTCCACATCTTAGTTACCAGTTACAGCTGAGAATTAAGAAAAGCTCTTGGAATGTGTCATTAAAGCATAGTGACTCCTCATTTCTACCAACACTTAAGTTTGAATGCTGTGACATATGAAACCTAGTAAAAAGAGACTTCCCGGCTTAGTCGCCATCCACTGATTTATATAACACTTCTTTTGTTCAGTGACCATAAAAGGTTGCATAACCTTGTCCACAGTGGAAGAAGTTTCTTAGAGTAACCTGAATTCATATTCTGGGCCATGATCATTTATATTTGCTCAGAATATACAATATTCTTACCCCCTTTAAAGACTAGTTATCTTATATATTATGTTACCTATAGATGTTTAAGATTTAAAAACAAATGTACAATGTAGGAAATTCACTATCAATTTCTTCACTATACAACTAAAAGTGTTAATGAACAAAAAAGACACTATAGAAAGTGAAAAATGGTGGAAGTCCTTCTCTTATCAGAATTATTTCAAATGTATAAAGAATTAAACTCTCTAATTTGCAAAGGAGGAGACCAGCAAAATGGATTTTAAAAACATAACCTAACTATATAGACTGTCTAGAGCCACAAACATAAGGAAAAGGGGTCAGCCCAGACAGAACATGTAAACTATAAAACAGCGAGAGCTAGGATATCTCTAGTAACTTTAGATAAAAAGATGTTTGAGTGAAATTCTATACATTCTATTACATAAGGAATGACAATAAGGTGATGAGTCAATCCATCAAAAGGATGGAACAATTATACCCATATATGCCAATCCCAAAACACATGAACGAAGGAAGAAATGGTGCACAACTGCAGTTCAAGATTTCAAAAGACTTCAAGGTCCTACAGATTGAAGATGAATAGGGAAACTTATGTAAATGTAAATCATTCGGACCTACATTCCCTACTGGACGAACATACAACACCCCACCCAACATGACATATACTCCAAGCCTTCTCAGAACATTTTCCAGGCTACATCATTTGTTAGGCCATACAAGTTTCAGGTTTACAAAGAATTAAACAAAACAAAACAAAAAAACAAAAAACGATACAAAGAATGAAATCAAATGCAGTCTTTCCTCCCATCATAACAAGGTGAAATTAGAAATCAAGGCAGCAGGAGGACTCAGAAGATGAAGGTGTTTGCTGCCAAGACTGACAACCTGAGTTGGACCCTCAGGATCCACTTGGTGGAGACAACTGACTTCTGCAAGTTGTCCACACATGTGCCATTACACATGCATGTTCACACACACACACACACACACACACACACACACACACACACACACACACAGCATCAAAAGGAAATTAATTAACATGTAACCTAAAGTAGTACACATACCTTCAATCCCAGCAACTGGGAGACAGAGACAGGCAAATCGCTGCTGAGTTTTGGGGCCAGCCTGCACTACACATAGTGAATTTCAGATCAACCAAAGCTGCATTGAGAGACCCTCTCCCCAAACAAACAAACAAAGAAACAAACAAAAATCAAAAACAAAAGCCAAGCCAAGCCAAGCACGGTGGCACACACCTGTGATTCCAGCAGAGGCAGGTGGATTGCTGTGAATTTGAAGCCAGCCTGGTCTACAGAGTGAGTTCCAGGACAGCCAGGGCCAGAGAAACACTGTCTTGGAAAACAAACAAAAAAACCAAACACAGCCAACTGACAAGATGCAGCAAAAAGTGTCATGAGACTTTATTAACTATAAACACCTATACTATAAAAGGAAGGCTTCAAATCAATAAGCCAGCTTTATACAAGAATCACAACAATGGGTGAGGTGGGGAGAAGAATCAGTAAAGTGCTTTTTTTTGTCCACATGAGGACCCGAGTTTGAATCCCCCAAACCCATGTAAAAAGCTAGAGATGGCAGAGTTCATATAATCTCATTGCCAGGCAGCCAGAGCCAGGAGGAGCACTGAAGCTTGCCGGCAGTCAGTATCGATGAACTGGTGAGCTCCAGGTGCAGTGAGAGACCCTGACTCAGCGAATAAGATGCAGAGCAATAGAGGAAGATACCCAACACTGACTTCTCCACATTTTAATATTTAAAAAGGAGGGCATTAATATTTAAAGACAATTCTTCTCTGTGTCTTCCAAATATTAGAAGAGCAAACAGTAGGCATATTCTGAAGGCAGTATTGCCTGGTAATAAAGATACAGGAAGCATACTACAGGGCTGGTGAGATGGCTCGGCAGCAAAGGGGCAAAGCTGGGGGAGTTCAATACCTGGACCCCACATAGTGGAAGAAGAAAAGTGACTCCTGTGAGTTGTCATCTAAGTTCCATATAAGCACCTTGGCACATACACCCCACCACCAAATGTCGCAAAATGCTTCTAAAAAAAGAATACCAAATATTTCTTATGAACACTCATGTAGAAATCACCAATAACCAAACCCACACTACCAAAAGATTACATGCCTTACATGGCATTTTACTAAGACTAGAATTGTTGAACATATGAAAAGGAGTCCAATTTAGTCCACATTAGCATAATGAAAGAATGTATCACAATCACCTCAGCTAACACAGAACGCTGGATGATCTAGTTCCACATGGTTTAATAATTAAATATCAAGCCCCAGGAGCTGGTTCCCTGGTTAAAAACACTGGCTGCTCTTGCTGAGAATGCCAGGTTCAGTTCCCAGCAACCACAAGGTGGCTCACAACTGTCTGCAACTCCAGTTCCACGAGATCCAATGAACTCCTTTGGCCTCTGCAGGTAACATCAAAGTACATGTGGCACATATATATATGGCAGTAAACATTCATACACATAAAAATAAATCTTTTATAAAAATCAAACTCCCCAAACTAGGAGTGAAAAGAAACGTCCTATTATAACGGATATTTATGAAGCTCCCACAAAGTTATCCACTCTATACAATTATATCCAAAGTTGTCTTAGAATCTCCAGTTACACACTAGGCTTACACACGAGGCAAAACAAAAAAGGCAACCAACCTAGATGGTTAAGATACTATAAATAAAACCCACCAAAATATATTTGCATCAACAAATTACCATAAAACTGAAGATACAAAACTATTTTATAAGGGAGCTGGAGAGATGGCTCAGAGGTTAAGAACACTGACTGCTATTCCAGAGGTCCTGAGTTCAAGTCCCAGCAACCACATGGTGGCTCACAACCATCTATAGTGAGATCTGGTGCCCTCTTCTGGCATGCAGGATGCACATGCAGGCAGAACACTGTATACATAAATAAATCCTTTTAAAAAATCTAATTTATAAAAAAGCAGTTGTAGAATAAGCAGTTCTCAACCTGTGGACTCCATATCCCACATATAAGATATGTAAATCACAATTCATAACAGCAATGATAGTTATGAAGTAGCACTGAAAAATAATTCTGTGGGGCTGGAGAGATGGCTCAGAGATTAAGAGCACTGTCTGCTCTTCCAAAGGTCCTGAGTTCAATTCCAAACAACCACATGGTGGCTCACAACTATATATGTGATTTCATGCCCTCTTCTGGCCTACAGGTGTACATGCAGGCAGAACACTGTATACATAATAAATAAATAAACCTTTAAAAATATATATGTGAAAAATAATTGTATGGTTGGGGTCAGCAGAACATGAGGAACTGTACTACAGGGTCACAGCACTAAGAAAGTTGAGAAACACTGGTTATAGATGGTTACATATACTGACAATGCATGTGTAAATTAGTTCAGAAGATAATTTCATACATATAGAGGAAAATATTTAGGTATGGTTAGGGTCTAACACAAAACTACGTGAGAAGTGGAAATCTAACTGTAATTTTTAAAAAAGACCTAAAAATATATACTTGTAGTCATTTAGACTTAAAAATACTAAAGTAGATGAGAACACTCTTCAAAACATTCCTATTAAAACTCCCAAAAGCCTTTTTCACAGAAATGAAAAAACTCCTGCTGAAGTTTACACAGAACTGTTAAGTGATTCAACTAGATAAAATCATCTCGAAAAGGAAGGGCAAAGTTGGAAACACACACCCTGACTTTAAAATCACAGAGCTGCAGTTAATCAAAGCAGTATAGTGCTAGCATAATTCAATATATAGACTCAGCCAGGTATACTGGTGAGCACCCTGAATCACAGCACTTGAGAGGCAGAGGCTCAAAAAAAAACAAAGAAAAACCAAGCCAACAGAACCAAAGTAAATAAAAAACAATGTTAAAAATAGTAAGCTGGGGGGCTGGAGAGATGGCTCAGTGGTTAAGAGCGCCACCTGTTCTTCCAAAGGTCCTGAGTTCAATTCCCAGCAACCACATGGTAATGTGTGCTGATGCCCTCTTCTGGCCTACAGGTGTACATGCAGGCAGAGCACTGTATAGATAATAAATAAATAGATCTTTTAAAAATACAAAATAATAATCTGGGTGTGGGGTCCATGTCTTTAATCCAAGCACTTGGGAGGCAGAGGCACATGGATCTCTGAGCTCAAGGTTAGTCTGATCTATAGAGTGAGCTCCAGGACAGCCAAGGGTATACAGAGAAAAAAAATAGTGGCAATGCCACTTAAGAGGGCTGGAGGGATGGCTCAGAGGTGAAGAGCACAGGGTGCTCTTCCAAAAGTAGTAAGTTCAATTTCCAGCAACCACATGGTGACTCCCAACCATGTATAAGGAGATCTGGTGCCCTCTTCTGGCGTGCAGACATACATGCACACAGAAATACTGTAAAGATAATAAATAAATAAATAAATCTTTTTTTTTTTTTAAATGAGGGGAAACAAACTGGGCATGGTGGCACACACCTTTAATCCCAGTACTCAGGGAAACAAAGGCAGGAGGATCTCTGTGAGTTAGAGGACATCTGGGTCTACAGAGCAAGTCCAGGACAGCCAAGGTTACACACAGAGAAACCCTGTCTGGAAAAAACAAAGAGGGGAAACCATCTCTTTGTCAAATAGTGGTAGTACAAATTAATTTTTTTTTAATTTTTTTAAATTTATTATTATATATACAGTGCTCTGCCTGAATGTACATCTGCAGGCCAGAAGAGGGCATCAGATCACACTATAGATGGTTGTGAGCCACCATGTGGTTGCTGGGAATTGAACTCAGGACCTCCAGAGGAGTAGTCCGTGCCCTTAACCTCTGAGCCACTTCTCCAGCCCGGTAGTACAAATTAATATCCCTATACAAAAAAAGAAGGATCCTTATCTTATACCACCTAAAAATTTAACTCAAATGATACAAAAACTAGATTAATGAATAAAACTTAGAAAAAAACATAAGTAAATCCAAAAACCAAATGAACGAGGATTTCCTAACAATTTCTTCAAAATACCAAAAGCACAAGCAACAAAATAAAAAACAAAAACAAATGGATTGACTATACTTTCTTAAATGCTTTTGGACTGGTGAGATGGCTCAGCAGGTTAAAGATACTTGGCAAATCTGGCTACCTGAGTTCAATCCCTGGGATCTACAAGGTGAACACACTCCTACAAGCTGTCCTGACTTCCACACGTGTGCCACGACAAGCGCACACACCCGCACAAATGTGATAAAAAAAAAATTACATACTTTTGTGCAAAGGATAGAGGAGAAAGACAACTTTTAACTGGATAAAATATTAGCAAACTAGTTTATAAGACTCTAGTATCTGAGAATGTGAGAACTCTTATAATTTAGTAGCAAAGGACAGACATCCTGTATGAAAATGGCCAGTGTGGAGACATCAAAAAGCTACGAATGGCAAACAAGGAGATGATATGCAAAATCACAAGTTATTAAAAAAAATAAAACCTCAAACGTTCATGAACCCACTTCATACTCACTAGAATGGTCATGGTAAGACAATAGAAAACAAAAACACGTAGAGAAACTGAAACTTCTGGATGCTACCTACTAGCAGCAATGTAGTTTGAAGATCCCTGCGTAAGTTTAGTACAGACTCACCATGTAACTCAGCAGTTTCACTCTGTAAATAATACTCTCACTGTCAAAAAGATTTTAAAACAAGGAATTAAACAAGTGTGTACACAATCCCTAAAGTGGAAACAACCCCAATTCTTTGTTTGGTTTGATTTACTTGAAACAGGGTTTCTCTTATAGTTCTGGCCGTCCTAGACTTGCTTTGTAGACCAGCCTAGCCTTGAACTCACAGAGATCCACCTGCCTCTGCCTGGGATTAAAGGCGTGTGCCACCAGGCCCAGGAACAACTCCAATCCCCCCCCCCCCCTTTTTAAGATTTATTTATTTACTTATTATGTGTATAGTGTTCTGCCTGCATGTACACCTGCACACCAGAAGAGGGCACCAGAACTCATTATAGATGGTTGTGAGCCACCATGTGGTTGCTGGGAATTGAACTCACAACCTTTGGAAGAGCAGACAGTGCTCTTAAGCCTCTGAGTCTTCTCTCTAGCCCAACAACTCCAACTTTTAACTACTTTGGGTAAATTTATGGCACATACAGCATGTGTGTACATATATATAACTCAGTTATAAAAGGGAATGAAGACCTGATATGTACATGAACCTTGAAAAGCATCATACTAATGAAAGCAATCTAACATAAGTCATAATTTCAATGATGAGAGTTCTAGAAAAGACAAATCCAGACAAAAGTTAGTGGTCTCCAAAGGCTGCATAGAGGAATGGGAAATAACCACTCACTAATAGGTGCAGAAAAAATCCTGAAACTACAAAATGATTAACTGCACAACAGTGAACACACTAAATATCTCAATTGGATATATATACTTTTCTTGGTTTTTTAAGACAGGGTTTCTCTGTGTAGCCTTGGCTGTCCTGAAACTCACTCTGTAGACCACAATGGCCTCGAACCCAGAAAAATCCGCCTGCCTCTGCCTAATTTTAATAGAAAAATAAAAATTGGAGCCAGGCATGGTAGTGCACGCCTTTAAACCCAGCATTCGGGAGGCAGAGGCAGATGGATCTCTGTGAGCAGACAGACCAACCTGGTCTACAAAGCAGTCCAGGACAGCCAAGGATACACAGGAAAACCCTGTCTCAAAAAACAAAACAATATGTTTTATAAAATAAACTGCATTTTTTTTACTATGCTAGAGAATACTTTGGAACCATATTGAACAGAAGGACTAGATTTTATTTCTGTTTCTCAGTCTCACTACGCAGTCCTGGAACTGAAAAAGAGACCCACCTGCCTCTGCCTTCCAAGTGCTGGGAATAGTGGTATGACCTAAAGCAAGGTTAATTATTTGAAAGTCTAATTATACAAAGTTCTATTACCCTTGGGTCTTTCTTCTCAGTAATCTACTTTGACAATTTTATGTAAATGATAGAATGACATATGTAACATTTTTGCCACATGCAACATTACAGACTGGTCATTAAAACAGACGAAAATTATGCAATTAAAGATGTGTAGGACAAGACATAGTAGTTCAAAGCTGTTATCCCAGCACTTAGGAGCCCAAGACAGGAACATCACAAACTCAAGACCAATCAGGGATATACAGCAAGACTCTGTCTTAAAGAGAAAAAAAATTATGGATACTAGGACAGAACCTAAACTTACCAATCTTTTAGATAGAGATGGTTACTAAAATAAACTGACACCATCTCCAATACACATGTGGTAGAAACATTAAGTATATGGCAAAGATGTCATGTTAAGACCATTCAAAGGAGTCAGGAAGTAAGTTAGGAAACCATCAAGTACCATCTGAGACAGGATTTTGTTCAGAATAGAGCAAAGTCTCAAGATTAAGAGATCACAGAGTATCAAGCGCCGTAACACAGTAAGCAAATCTCTTCTTCTATACTGACATTAGGAAGTTGCTGACTTTGACAGTTTTAATCAGAAGTGTTTATACTTGCCCTTGATTTGTCTAAAGTAGAAATAACTGTTGGCTTTGGGAGTGCTAGGAACTTTTATCTTCTTACTATAGTCTCTGCTCCACAGTATGTCAAAACCTACCAACAAAATAAAATGAAAATAATCAAATGTGAATTAAGGAAGTCATTAGGAAGATTTTCTTTTCTACTTTTATAATTTTCTCACAGTATTTGGAGTTAAAGATCTTCCCCCAGAAACTTTTTAAAATAGAAGTTTTATTGGAGAAAAATAGAATCACCACATACACAGAAAAAAAGAACACAAAAAAACCAACAGATACAGAAGAACTGAAATTCACAATTACCCAATGTACCTTTCAGTACTTAAACAACTCCCTTAATAGTCTAGCTAGTTTTTAGCTGTAACAGCATCAAATTTTCAAATTTAGAACTCTAGGAAAGTATCAGGCGTGGTGGCTCACGCCTGTAATTCCAGTACTTGGGAGGCAGAGGCAGGTGGATCACTGTGAGTTCAAGGCCAGCCTGGTCTACAAAGCGAGTCCAGGACAGTCAAGGCTACACAGAGAACCCTGTCTCGAAAAACCAAAAGAACTTTAGGACAGGGACCTGCTTTCAAGATAATGAAGGTGGTATCATGAGCCTCCTAGTAGGAACAATTCTTCCTAAAATTGTTTAAAGAATAATTAGTGAGTGGTATACTAGTCTCTATATCCCAGAGACCAATAGGGATGAAATAGAACACTGATGTTGATGGTCCAGTAAACATAACAGCCACATTTCAGTGTCAGAAGAGCTCCTGTAAGGAAACCAGGAAGGAGCTGGAAAAATATACGAAATAGCTGCTCACAAACAATTGGGAAGTTAATCCTAATACTATATATAGTCTGTGCAATTGATGCATTAGAGAGAAATAGGCAACTTAAAAAAAATACAGAGATCTTAACACAGGACTTTGAGACTTCAAGAAAACAATCAATAGTAGACACAAGAGCCCCAAGTCTCCTAAACTGAAGGCTCAGATCTAAGCAGCCCCCTAATGACAAGGAAATATGCTGGTTGAAAAAGCACTAAAGAAGTTCTAATTTAAAAGTAATCCTAAATCTGTCTACTTCTCTCCCAGAATCAACTGCCTTCATGGAAAAAGAAAGCAGGAAAACCATCTGGTGAAGAGAAGTCTGTTACTCACACTTGGAATTTGAAGAAAAACACTTTGTAATTTTCTATGTGTGAACAACTTGGGGACATTTCCCTGAAAAGCAGGTGTCCAGTGGCTATGAGAACTCTTAAATTCAAGCAACACAGAACTTGATGTTTTCAAATAGGAAGAGGATGACAGTAAAAGTGTTGTTTATCAACAAAGACAATAGATGCTTCCAAAAAGGGGAAGAAAAAAAACCTTTTGTAGAAAAAACTGGAATGCAAATCCTAGGAAGCCTCTAACACTTGACAATTGGCCCAAGTTAAAGACAAAGGGATCCAAACATTTAAAGACAGCGTGGTGAGTAGCTGGTGAGATTGTGCTCCTGTAATTTATAAAATATGTTTGCTGATTTTGGTGTCCTGTGATTTTCATACTGCATCTATTTTTAATAAAAAAGAACTGGATTTTCCCCTATGTTCTCCTAGTACAAGATGGTCAGCAATTTTTCTATTTTAATAAGTACCTGTTAATCAGACAATAAATTTGGGACTAAGTCCTATGTATACACCCCATCCTCATAAGTGGGAACCTTTAGGCGGTGAGTTTATAAGGTATTATGGATGTAACTGTCACCCTACTTGAAAAACTTGCTTCCAAATAAGGTTTTTTTCAACCATCCCCTTCAGTGTAACAGAATGCCAACAGCAATGACAGGTTATTTTTCTTTTCATGGGAAACCATAAAATGGGTGAACAGCAGAGTCCAGGGTGGTTTTTCTATTTGATAAATACATCCAGAACTCTGTACAGTGAATAAAATTTGCATGCAGTTTAAGTATCTTTAAATGATTTTTTAAGCAAATAAACCTTTTACTTTATTGGTAATGTATAAGAATCCCCCTCCCCTTTTATAATGTGGGATCTCTTCCCCAGTTCCAAAAGGAATCATGAAGACCGGGTATTTTCTTAAAGAGTGTTCTGCACATCATACTAAATAACATGCAAAGAGTTCAACAGTATTCTTTTTAAAGGTTAAGTATTACTCTTTAAAACGGGCATGTTAACCACTGAGAAGAGTCCACGCAACTATTTCCATCACACTGCTTCATTTGGTCATTGGAAGTATAAAAGAAGTCAAATAACATAAGATTCATCAAGTTAGTTTATCCATTGGCTAAGGAATTGTGACAACAAATGTTCCATGGCCAACATTCTATGCAATATAGTTGTACTGATTTGGGTTTTCTTTATCTCTTTCCATGTAGTCTCGGTCAATTAGGGATTCTATTCTCTTCTTTAGATCAGCGGGCTGTAAGAGAAAACATATTTTCAATGCACAGCTCATAATCATCAGCCTAAGTCCACCTACCAAATTCCCATTGAAAAAGACACAGGCCAGAAGTGACTGCACAGAAGCAAGCAGATCTCTATGACTTTGAGGCCAGCATGGTCTACATAGTAAGTTCCTGGACAGCCAGAATGCCATGGCAAGACCCTGACTCAAAATTACATGAAATATAGCTAGAGCTTTGTAGCATACTTCTAACATCCCAGCAAGTGGAAACCAGAGGCAAAGCTTGGTATACACAGTAAGACCCTGAATCAAATAAACCAACAAGTCTGAAATCAAGTAACTGAGCAATTAACAAATAAATTTTAAAAGCATAAAAATTATTATATAAACTACAGATAATACTGGACCTAATGACATAGGCCTACAGTCATAGCCATTTGGGTTGCTGAGGAATGTCGATTATGATTTCAAGAAGATTGGTAATAACATAACAAAAGTGGGAGGAGTTAAGGCTTTTTACTTGGTGGTCTAGTACGTGCCTACCATAATTAAGGGCTCTAGATTATATTCCCTAGCGCCACATGAACTGCACCATGCATAACATTAACTCACACCAGTATGTTTCTATTTTAGTATGAATTGTAACTATTTACATAAGTGATTTGGATCTCTGAATCTTATAGTTAGTTTACAATTCAATATGACAATTTTAGAATTAGGCATGGTGGAGCGTGCCTATATCCCACAAGTCAAGCTACAAAGGGAATTAATTCAAGATCAGCCTGTAATGTATTAGACCCTGACACAAACAACGACAACAAAAACAAAAAACCTTGAAACCCAAAACAACAAAATTACAGGGCTGGAGAGATGGCTTAGGGGTTATCAGTGTGCACTACTCTTGAAGGGCCCAACTGTGATAAATTGGAAACCAGTTTACAAAAGACAGTCTCTTGAGTTAGGCTCCAATAACCAGGTCAGGCAGTTCATAACTGCCTTTAACTTCAGTTCCAGGTAGAGCTGACACCTCTGGTCTCTGCATATACCTGCACACACATGTAAACACTCACACAGATACATATCATCAGAAATTAAAGACTAATTAAAAAATTAGTCTTACATTGATAATTATACTCCTCTCTTGAATGAATGATTCTGACATAAATTAACTATCTCCACATCACTTAAACATACCTGAGAATCAATGTAAATGTTATATTACTTTTATATTGCTATTTATAATCCAAATACTGAAAATATTCACTAGATGAAAATTTTTAAGATAAGAATCTCATGGCATTACGAGACTGATATCAAACTCCTGGGCTCAAGTAACGTTGTTGCTTCAGCTGTTAGCTAGGAGTACAAGCTAGTGCACACAGCTTTTGTCTGGTTTGTGGAGGGATTTTTTCGTTTTTTGAGATAGGGTTTCTCTTTGTAGTCCTGGCTATGCTGGAACTCACTCTGTAGACCGGGCTGGCAAGACAACTGGCTGTCTTTGCCTCCCTAGTGCTGGGATTACAGGCATTTGCTACTATACTCAGCCAGCTACTACTTTTTTTTTTAAACTAGGGTTTCTCTGTGTGTAGCCCTGGCTGTCCTTGAACTCTGTAGACCAGGCTGTCCTTGAACTCACAGAGATCCACCTGCCTCTGCCTCCCTAGTGCTGGGATTAAAGGCCTGAGCCACCAGCACTCAACCAGCTACTGCACTCTTTTTGTTTGTTTGTTTGTTTGTTTTTTGAGACAAGGTTTCTCTGTTAGCCTTGGCTGTCCTGTACTCGCTTTGTAGACCAGACTGGCCTCGAACTCAGAGATCCACTGCCTCTGCCTCCCAAGTGCTGGGACTAAAGGTGTGTGCCATCACGCCATGCTAGCTACTGCATTTTTTTTTTTTTTTTTGAGACAAGGTTTCTCTGTGTAGCCTTGGCTGTCCTGGTCTACAGAATGAGTCCTCGAACTCACAGAGATCCATCTGCCTCTGCCTCCTGAGCGCTATTGCATTCTTAAGGGATGTTTTCAACCTTTATTATTGAATTCAGAGATATCACATGAATTCACAGAATCAATGAATAGAAAGAGCTGATTTCAAAGTCAGCCTTGGAACACAGTAAGACCCAATCCCCAAAACAAAAGAAAATATAAAGCAAAGGAGAAAAAAGGATAAGGAAGTAAAATTCCATCTAATAACCCCAAGGTTTAGGTATCAAATGGCTTTACTCTGTTCCTACGTAGTAGCATCAGTAAGCAGTCTTGCTTACCAGACTCAATACTAAATGTTTTATACTTCTCATCTCATTAAAGCCTCAAAATAACACTAAAGAGGTAAGTATAATCACCAATTCCAAACAAGTTCAGCAAGATTAAAGGATTATCAAAGTCCAAAGCTGCTAGGAATCCTAAGAGTAAGGAGCCTATGCAACCTCTATCAAATGTTTATTATTACAAGTTTTGTAATATTTTAAAATTTGGAAAATAGTCCAGTACACACCTCATTGTCTATGTACCTTTATTACTAGACATTTGTACTAAATCATGGCCATGGACTGACCAATTTCAGTCTACTAGAACCACTGCTAGACAGTTCCAAAAGATGACTCTTAAAAAAATCTTTTATTTTAATACATTAATTCCCCTTTTTTTTCCCCCAAGACAGGGTTTCTCTGTATAACCTTGGCTGTCATGGACTCACTTTGTAGACCAAGCCGGCCTTGAGCTCACAAAGATCCGCCTATTTTTGCTTCCTTGATTCTGGGGTTAAAGGTGTGTAGCACTACACCCGGCTAATATATTTATTCTTATTTCATGTGCACTGGTGTTGTGCCTGCATGTATGCCTGTGTGAGGGTGTCTGATCCCTTCGAACTAGTTACAGACAGTTGTGAGTTGACGTGTACGTGCTGAGTCCTCTAAAGAACAGTCACTGAGCCATCTCTCCCACTCCCACAAAAAGTGCTTTACCACTAAGATACACCTAGAAGCCTCTGTAACAGATTTTAGTAGACATTTATATAAGGTAACCAAGCCTAAGATATAACTCAATCTAATGACAAGGAATCTCCAGAAAAGTAAAATTCAAAAGATATAGAGTGATTAACTTCAAAAATTTCTCAGCCATGTTTACTCACTAAACTTTCAGTTTCACAGACTACCTTTTGTAAACTGCTTCCCAATTTACCAGAGTTAGGATATGTTAACAAAGTTCTTTTGTGAATAATGTGTATGAATACAGGAAATAATGCATGTCATTCCAAGCAGTTTTAAGCCTTTCATCTGTTTCCAGGATTAGTGTCTATAATCAAATGTATTCCCTTTTTCATTTAAAACAAGTCCAGTATGGAGACACAGAAATACCTACTTTTACTGGAAACTTTAGCTGATTGTAGACTTCTGAAACAAGAAGATTGTGGCTAAGTGTTTTTCTCATCTTCATAATTCTGACAATTGCAGCATCAATTTGGTACTGTCTATCTTGAAATACTCTTTCTGTAGTGCTTGCTTGTTCTTCAACCTAAAAAAATTTTCAAATTTAGTCAAACTTAATTATTAACACAAACTGTACATTACAGACATAACAATTACTTTTCTAAAGGCACTGACTTATCTAAATGGGATCTTATATATACAGAGCCAAGGGAAAAAATACTTGACAAATATAGCTCCTTTCTGTTTTAATCATAGTCTCCTGTGCCAATTAAAGCAATATAACACAAGAGAAATTACCACCTTTGGGGCCTGCGGGGCACAGTGGAAGGGGACGTGCAGTTGTAGACTCATTTAGTCAAAGTACTTGCTGTGCAAATAAGAGGATGTGTGCAAGAGAGAGACACTGACAACTATTTGGGAGAAAGGAGGAGACAGGCAAGAGGGGGAGAGGGTAGTGAGGAATTAAATGAGCAAGAAACACTGCAAGCAGTAAAGTGTCACAATTTAAAAAAGGAAGAAAACAAAATATAAAATTAAAGTGATAGGCTAAGGAAATAACTCATTGGGAGAACACACAAGGTCCTGTATTCTAACCTTCGCAATGCAAGAAAAGCCCAAGAAACCAAACCAAAACAAAAACAAAAAAAAACTACCTAACACTTCTGTCGATTGTCAACTGTTATGTTTACTCCTAAACACAACAATAATAAAACTCTCAGGAGGCAGAGGCAGGCAGTTTGATGTAAGTTTGAGGCCAGCCTGGTCTGCAAAGTCCAAAACAGTCAGGGTTATTACACAGGGAAACCCGGTCTCAAAAAAAAAAATCTAAAATGAAATGTATTTGGTCAGATAATAGGCACACCAGGTGTGCTGGTACACGCCTATAATTCAGCACTCTGGGAGGCAGAGGTAGGCGGATCACTGTGAGTTTGAGGCCAGCCTGGTCTACAAAGGCCTGGAACATCAAGGCTACACAGAGAAACCCTGCCTCAAATTTAAAAAAAAAAAAACCAAACAAACAAAAAAAGAAATGGCAGCATTAGAAAAATAAACTGCAAAGGATGGGACTGGAAAATGGCTTAGAAATTAAGAAGATGTGGGTTAGGTCCCCCAGCACCCATGTAGCTGCTGTTCACACCCATCTGCAATTCCAGCTCCAATGGACTCAATATTCTCATTTCACCTATGGGCCCCAGGCCTGATGTGCTACAGACATACATGTAGGTAAAAACACTCAAGCATGTAATGTAGTTTTTAATCTGTAACACACATAAACCCAATATAGTTGGACTAGGAGAAAGCAAAGGTTTACCGTTTCTTTCATCTGGATTTGATTGATCTTTATCCTGAATAGTTTGTGTCTGAAATCATCATTACAAATGAATTTGTCACCATCTTCAATATCTTTGCCCTTTGGATTTTTAGCAAGAACTCTAGCTTTGCCACAGGCTAGTGACTGCAGTGTTCTCCTTAATTCTCCATCCTCTGAAGAAATAATGGTTAATTATTTATTGGTTAGTAGCTTATAATGCAAAATAAGTTGTCTAAATAGGTTATTTCCTTATTTGAGTCACTATAGCACAGGCTTCACCAATATTCAAAAGTCTACCTATACAGTTTTACCTACTGAATTTTGTATCTCGCCATTCTAAGGTACCACCAAACTTTTCATGTTTCCTACCCACTCAGGTTTTCAAGTTGTTTCTAACACCATTTCCTTTCTTTCATATATATGCCTGCCTTCTCTCCAATCACAATCTGAAGTTCTAACTCGTCCCGCTTCCTTTCACAATGATTACTTGTTTTGCTTTAATTCTTCACACAGTTCGTGTTAGCACCACATACTTGTACTTTCTGGTTTAAAAATTATTAAGAATACAGAGGAGGGGGCCGGAGAAAACGCTCACTGTTGAAAAAAACTTTCTGGTCTTGCAGAGGACCAGGGGTCAGTTCCTAGCACCTACAACAGTGACTCACAACCACCTAACTCAAGTTTCATGGGATAGAATGTCCCCTTCTAGCCTCTACAGATTCCGGCATGTGTATGGTATAGACACAGTCATATAGGCTCACAACAAATAGATAAATCTTTTGTACAAAAGTACAGGAGAGGCTGGGGAGATGGCTCAGTGGTTATGAACATTGCTTGTTCTAGCAGAAAACCAGAGAACCCGAGTTCGATTCCCAGTGTCCACATAGCTCCTCACAAGGATCCGTAAGCCTGGTTTCAGTGGAAGCAATCTCTCAGAAATCCAGGCCAAAAAAAAAAAAAAACAGTGTACAGAAAAAAGTAGAGGAGAGCATTATTCCTTTGTACCTTCCAGAGCTCTGAACACAGTGACTGCACACAGTAGAGAACAAATGCTTGCTACTTGACAGACACAATACAAACCTATCCCAGTAGCTTGCTTGATCTCTTCTAAACTGAACTCCTCCCCTTCATTAAACATTAGCAGCACCAGGGTTTGAAAAAGAGACACTTGAAGTTCTTTTTTGCCCTGTTGAGGAAAAAAAGCAATTTAGCCTGTTTTTTAAAACATATGAAAAATTAATCAAAAAGTAATGATCTCTGACAGGAAACCATTTTTAGTTAGTGAGTTAAGAAGCCCAGAAGATTAACATTATCCCAAACCTTGCGTCAGATGGCAATACAATGTGCAGTGCAAGGTTCAGGTCTGATTCTAAAGAAAATGGGGTGAAAGATTAGTTAGCCTATTAATAGGTCTTCTATAATCCTTATTAAAACAGAACAAAGTAAAGACAATAACTCAGCCCTGTGTGTCATTATAGACAATCATAAACAGAAAGAAATTACTATTCTGAATATATTTTTGAGACAGGGTTTCATGTGGCCTAGGCTAGACTTGCTTTGTAACCAAATATATACCGTGAACTCCCAATCTCCTTGCCTCTATCTGCCAAGTGGTAGAATTATAGCCCCGCGCCACTATGCCCCACTTTCAAATGGAATTTGACTTGATTCCGATCAGTCATGAACATCTGTAGAATTTTTAAAGATGGACATTGTTTGCCTTAATCTTTCACCCTATGATTACTGTTTTTGTTTGTTTTTTTTTTCAAGACAGGGTTTCTCTCTGTAGCCCTGGCTGTCCTGGACTCACTTTGTAGACCAGGCTGGCCTCAAACTCAGAAATGTGCCTGCCTCTGCCTCCCAAGTGCCAGGATTAAAGGTGTGTGCCACCACGCCCGGGTCTCTGTTATGATTTTTAACAAGACAGTAAACTATTCAATTTTAGAGAAGGGCCAACTCCATTGTTGAAACGGTGACCATCTTAACATACAACCAAAACTGTAAAAAGCTATTACTGTTGTCATACAGACATCAAGGACATACTCATAAAATAGCAGCTTGAACATTCAAACCAAGGGACATGGCTTCCATATAAAGACTAAGTCAGAACTTAAAACTTTGGAATATCCACTTACCTCTTTAAATTCGGCTTTTAGCACACAGTGTCCCAAAGTTGACTGCCACTGGAGTTTCCTGCCACTGTGTTTGCCTAAGTAAAATGTCTTGAAAATTTCCTGAAGCTTTACCATCTAGAGCAAATAAAACAAGTGCTTCTTTAAGCTGCAAATGCAATACAACCCTTAGCACTATTGGGCTTTTTGTTTTTGTTTTTTTTTTTAACTCATGTATTTTGTGTGTAAGGTGAGGTGTGCATGCCATAGTATGCCAGTGAAGGTCGGAGGACAACTTTCAGGAGTCAGTTCCCTCTTTCCATTATGTGGTTCCAGAGACCTGAAGTCAGAATACAAGCTTGGTGGCAAGTGGCTTCACTCCTGGGCCACCTCAGTGACCTCCCCTCTTATCACTCTTAACCCCCTGTAAAATAACTTCTAATAGTTTTCACGATTATATCCAGGAGGAATCGAACAATTTAATATAAGGTGAGGGGGCTGGAGAGATGGCTCAGTGGTTAAGAGCACTGTCTGTTCTTCCAGAGGTCCTGGGTTCAATTCCCAGCAACCACATGGTGGCTCACAACTGTAGCTCCAAGAGCTGACACCCTCACACAGACAGACATGCAGGCTAAACACCAATGCACATAAATTAAAAATAAATAGATTAATATATAAGGTGAAAAAAAATCTAACTACCCAAAGTAGCAGGGCTTGGTGATCTTTACGCTGTTTGATCTCTTCTGCCCAATGAAGCATTCTTTCACCTCTGATGACTTTGGCTTCTACACTCTGCTGACTCCTTTCTCTCACTGCTGCTTCTGCCCAAATTTCTTTTGCAGTTTCCTCCCCCACCCCCCTTTGGTTTTTCAAGACAGGGTTTCTCTGTGTAACAGCTCTGGCTGTCCTGGAACTTCCTCTGTAGACCAGGCTAGCCTTGAACTCAGAGGCCTCTGCCTCCCAAGTGCTGGGATTAAAGGCGTGCGTCACCACTGCCCTGCTCAGTTTCCTCTTCTTACTATACTACATGTGAGCCTTTCCTAAACTTCAAGCTCTGCTCTTTCTCTTTGTATTCACCATACTGATTCTTTCTATAACCAGTCAGTCTCTTCCTTTATTCAGCCTTCTAGGTACTGATCCTGAGTGGGATAGTTTCCAGGGTGTTAAGAAGATACTCATGTATTTGTCACCAATCCTGCTTCAGGTGAAATTTGGGCAACATTTTTTGACAGCTAGGAAGACTAAGAGGTCATAAACTAAGAAATAGAAGAACTGGGGGAAATAGCACTAAATTTAGGAATCTATCCTTCATTAATAATGTGCTCAAGGCAGTTGGAAATTGAAGTAAAAGAATAAAATATTAAAACTCTTATTTTGTTATGTTTGCTGACTTAAGCCTTTAAAAGGCACATATTTTCAAACGGAAAGCAGGGGGGAAAGTGTGGTTTCTATTCCTATATCTTAAGTCTGAAACAGTTACTCTTACCTCTGGGGGCAAATGGACTTCCATAGGCACATATGTTGGCCAGTAACCCATTGTCAGGATATTCACAGTTAATTCAATATTTCCAGGTACATTCTGGTTCTGCATATACTATAAGAAGATCAACACAAAGACTGAAATTATGAAAGCGTATATGTCATATCATAATACTGACTCATTTAAGAATTTCCTTATACTAAAAATATATGTGAATACTGACCATCTGGAAAATAAAGGCAACTAGTAATGCTTGAAAGAAAGGATAGAGAAAACACAGGAGAAAAATACACAGGTGGCTGTTTTGATAGAGTGGCATACAAAACTCCCATGAAAACATTCTAAGCATTATTAGCTCAATTTCTCACATAGAGCTAGGCTGTTATAGCATCTCTTCTTTTCCCCCACTGCTACCTTTAGTCCCCACCTTTGGAGACCCCCTACATGAACTGGAACACCTTGCAGCAACTCCCATTCCTCACCCCACCAGCCAGCCCAAGTCTCTGGTTTTTCAACTGCTCCATTCCCTGTTTGAAGGTGGTGACCTGAAGTGGGAAAGGAAGAAGAAGGGGAAAGGGCAAGGCAGATCAATCCTATTCTGCGACTACTGTAAGATTCATGAACCTGCTGACCCTGAACTTTCTCAAGTTTTTCGGTTCTACTTACCACATTTAATATAGTGATCAAGAAGTCATTACTGAGACTGAGAGATAAAAATCTAATTTGCCATCACTATCGCCTAGCTGTTGCTGCTGCTGTTTGAGACAGGGTATCAACTATATTATTATTTCTGCAACCAAGGCAGCTGGGACTGCAGTTACACAACTAAATCTGGTTATGTTTTTAAAATATTCTTCAAACTATAGATCCAAATTCTCACCCCAAATGTCTCCAGAGATATCATATAACAACCCCCCCCAAAAAACGAACCCCACCCATAATCACCTACCTCTCTCCCCATTACAAACTGTGAACACGCAAATCCCCAACTGATTAGAAAAGCCTTGTTCTTCCTGTCTAGCAGTAACTACACTGACACTAACTTTAGTCGAATACAAACCTTTATCTGTCTTATCCTGAAGTAGGTCAAATACAGTTACATTTCATGGCTGACCTTTCTCCTCTACTGTACTGTTTAAGTTGCTATTAAGTATTTGTATCAAATAGAGGGTTCTACTTATCCTCTTCAATACAAACTGCCATAAAAACACAATTTAAATATCCTTAAGTTCCAAGAATTAGTAAGGGTTTAACTCACTTTTACCTGTTTGAACTGAATCATGATGTCTTTAGAAAGCTCCATGTCTTTAAACATCCCTTCAAGCTTACTGGTAAAAGCAGCTCCACATTCTATTAAAGATGTTTACATATTTATATTTCAAGGTAAAACAACAAAGAATTTAAAAGTCACAAAATAAAATGTAAAACCTACTTGGGCACAAAATATGATCTGTAACTATTTGTAATAATAAGAAGAAAATCTTACCCCATAGTGAGTGCCCTAGTAATTCAGAGGTTAACTCTCTAATCCTATGGCAATCTTATCCATTTTAAGGTATAATATAATAGGGATTTTGTTTGTTTTGTTTAGCTTTGGTTTTTTCAAGACAGGGTCTCTGTGTAGGCTTGTCTGGCCTGGATTCGCTTTGAAGACCAGGCTGACCTCAAACTCACAGGGATCCACCTGCCTCTGCCTCCTGAGTGCTGGGATTGACGGTGTGTGCCACCACGCCCGGCTTTAGTTGGAATTTTTTGTACAAATAAACAGAACAATAATTCTTTATTTTGAAAACAAGCCAACAATTATGGATATCAACAAAAAGCAAGGACCCTTATAACCTCACTTAATTAATGGTTTTGTATGTGGGTTGAGGGTCAGGGTGTAAGCGTGAACAGGTATAGGTACCACGCATGTGGAATCCAGTGAATGATGGCTGTACTGCTCTACCACACTCTATAATTTATTCCTTGAAATGGGGTCTCACATTGAACTTAGCACTAGGCTAGTACCCAAAGACCTTCTTGTCACCCACCCCCACCCCTAGCCACTGAGGTTATATACATATTCATACACTTGGCTTTTTACATGGGTATTAGGGATTCAAACTCATGCTGTACACAAAGCTATTACCCACTGAGCCGTCTTCCCCATTCTCTCAGTTTATATTTTCATCATGTGTATATAAAATGGTTGACAAGAGAAGCAATCAATGACTAGAGTACAAATAATCCATTATTTCCCTCAAATAGTAAAAAAGGAAAAACTGAAATAAGAAAGAGTGGCAAACATACCATGCTTCAGTTTGGACAGCATTGATTTTTCAGCATCTACTGATGCACTCTTACCAACTAATAGGCGTTTGGCTAAATCTTTCTTATAGAAGGCCTCAAAAACATCTTTGCCTATATTAAATAAAAAATATTAACACTCATGATATTACAAGCTGTAACAAAATGGCCTCAAAAGGCTTAATCACCACACTCCAAGTTACTTAACTTCATACATCTTATTCAAGTTTATTAAACTCAAGAACACTGGAGGTCCATGTCTGTGCCAGACATTTCTAAAGGTCTTTACTGTGAAAAATTAAGACCGTATTAACTTTTCTTCAGAAAAAAACCTTTTGTATATTGGTACTATTAGCACCAAAACAGATTAAAACAAGCAGTAAAATCCCATGTTCTCAATAGTTGAAAGGCCAAAGCACAAGTTACATTCCTCGACTACTCTTTTTTTTTTTTTCCAGGACAAGGCTTCTCTGTGTAGCCTTGGGTGACCTGGACTCGCTTTGTAGATGAGGCTAGTCTTGAACTCACAGCGATATGCCTGACTCTGCCTCCCGAGTGCTGGGAATAAAGGCGTGCACCACCCTGCCCGACTTCCTCAACTATTCTTAAGAAATTAAAAATATACAATGAATAAAATGCAACCTGTAGCTCCCAGTCTTTCCAGGTTATAGAAAGGTTATAGTTCCTGTAAGAATGCTTTATTTGTTTTGTGTGTTTTGAGACAGGGTCTTGCTATGCTGACCTTGTGTTGGCCTGATACTCACTATGTGACCTGCATACTATGTAATCTATACTGCCTTAGCCTCCAGAATTCTGGATTGCAGGTGCTAGCAGTATGACTGGCTCAAAGCACTTTTTGTTTTGTTTTGTTTTGTTTTTTGAGACAGGGTTTCCTGTGTAGCCTTGTCTGTCCCGGACTCGCTTCATAGACCAGGCTGGCCTTGGACTCACAGTGATCCGCCTGCCTCTGCCTCTGCCACCCGAGTGCTGGGATTAAAAGGCGTTCGCCACCATGCCCGGCCTTAAAAGTACTTTGTTTTAAAAGAAAATTATGAAAATAGTAATCAACACTTACCATAGATAAATCTAAATATAATCATTATTTTATCCAACATTTTCTCAAGCTCTTCATCTGTAGCTTCTTTGTTTCCTGCACGAAGTTTTGAGTCCACATACTTAGCTAAAATGGAGAAAAGGCATTGTTGTTTAATGCCCATGGGTGTCTAAAAGGTACTTACCACTACTACTTATACCCAAAAAGGACTATAAAATACTTTTTCAGTATTTCTGCTATATATAGATATATTTTATAAAGTCTTGAACACAGTGGAGATTAAGTTAACTTGACAACACCAGAGGACTAATAAATACCACAACTTAAATACATTAACTCTGACTCCAGGCTGAGTATACTTTCCAACATAATGACATCAAAATGGGATATGGAAGGGCTGCACATGTAACTCTGTGCCCTAGCATGTGTAGAGCTCTAGGTTCAAAGCCTAGTACTTCGGAGTTTAAAAAAGAAAGAAAAAAACTTAAAATTGAGGTACAGATGGGTCACGGTAGAGGCTCCAAGCAGCCCTGTATGGGGGTAGACAAAGTCATCAGAAAACATGGATAGTCTCTAAGTTTTCTATTTTATATAGATGGTCAGTATTCTTTTGTTTTCCCCTCTGTGTAGTACTGACTGTCCTGGACTCACTGCGTAGACCAGGCTGGCCTCCAACTCACATCGATCCGCCTGCTCTGCCTCCCAAGTGCTAGGATTATAGGCGTGCACCACCATGCCCGGCTCATGGTCAGCATTCTTAAACATTACTTTTCTATTTAAATAAACCAGAAACTAAAATAGAGCAGAAGGTACAATTTATACAATGTTTAAATATCGATAAAGTTAGATTTCAACCAAATCCACCTCCTTCCTTTCAGGAGAGGACCTACTTTCCTAGGGTACTTGTTCTCCTAACAGCAATGAGTATGTGTGTGGGAACCGTGAGAAGCGCTGCAACACATTACATACTCTATAAACCTGTATTTTTAGATTTGTTTTTCATCCTGGACTTTTAATCTGTTTCCATTGGTAATTCCACGCTGCCCTTTTCCTGTAGCTCTAAATGGAGACCTTTAGAAAACAGCATCCTGTCCCATTTCTAAATCACTATAGGCTTGGAAAGCAGAGTCAAACTTACTAAAGTAAATGGTACCCAATGTTCTATCTCACAAAGAATTTATGTCGTATTTGACATGAAGACTTTTGAGAAGCTGTTTAGCTTGAAGGACTTTTTCTTTTTTCTTTTTTTGACTTTAACTTAAGAGCCATTCCCTTAGAGATACTTTTCAGACTTGCTATCCCTAGCTAAGCAACGTCAAACAAACCAGGAATGGGTACAATATGATTTTACCTAAGAGTTTATCAATAAAAGAACATCATACATCCAGAAAAAGACTGTGAAACATACCTATCAGTTCAGCTGGTTTATTTGGTCTTTTATTAATGAATGTTTCAAATGCTTCTTTCATGGCATTGATAAATTTTTCATTTTTCAGAAAGCAGGTATCAATTATATGGTCAACTTTATCTTTAAAGTCCAACAATTCTTGAACCATGGTTTTATCTTTTTCAGGGTTAATAACAATAGTACTTCCAAAAGCCTAAAAATGAAAATGGCAATATTTTTATGGTAATTGATATTTACAATGAAAACAACCACCAAATCACATTCTTTTTAAAATTTATTTATTCATTATATATATAATATTCTGTCTGCATGTATGCCTGTCTGTCAGAAGAAGGCACCAGACCTCAGTATAGATGGCTGTGAGCCACCACGTGGTTGTTGGGAGTGGAACTCAGGAATTTTGGAAGAACAGCCAGTGCTCTTAACCACTGATCCATCTCTCCAGCCCACCAAATCATATTCTAAGTTGGCACATGTACTGAACAATCATAAAAAGGTACAGCTGTCTCTGAAGAAAAAGAAAACCCTAAACAGATAAATATTTATTCATAAACAAAAATAATGAGTTGCTGTTGGGTACATGGTATCCTAATGGGTGCTATTAGAAGACACTAGGAGCTTTTTCTTATTAAGGAAGTCAGATCTGTACTTTTAAAAATAGCAATGTGGTGAGGGAAAGAGGTAAAGTGAGGGAGGGAAGAAGGGAAGAAAGGATTTGTGATTCAAACTTGTAAGAATAGGTCTTTAATTTAACCGTTACTTCTCATGTCCCATGATTTAAGTCCTAGAGCTAGAAATTCCAAACATCACTCAAGCTTTATTCCTGATATGCCATACAGCTACTGATCTCAGGCTGACTTCCCAATTTTTCATTTAAAAAAAAAATCCGGACTGGAGAGCTGGCTCAGAGGTTAAGGACACTGACTGTTCCTCCAGGTTCTGAGTTCAATTCCCAGCAACCACATGGTGGCTCACAACCACCTATAATGTGATCTAATGCTCTCTTCTGGCCTGCAAGCACACATGCAGGCAGGCACTGTATACATAATAAATATATAAATTTTTAAAAATTCCTTCCTTAAAAATAATTGAGGTTTTTGATGCTCTTGGCATATAATTAGAAAGCATTTAAGAGAAAAGTCAACAGGCGACTGTTCATACCTTGATATACTCAATCCACTGCTGTAAGAGTACCTGAACTCCACCTCGAACTCTACTGAAGAGCTGATACAGGAGAGACAAATCCTGAATTCGGTTTTCATCAAGGAGGTTATTTAAACCTGGTTTGAAATATTTGGTGTTAAAATATGAGAATCAAAAAGTGAATAAAATACTGCCATTCACTTAACGAAAATGTAAATTGAAATTATCGTTGTGATCCTGGTCTGAACTATAACTAGAATATATCTGATTATAACTCAGGGTATCCTGTAAGATCATTAAGATTTAGAAGTTCTTGGCTTACATGCACATACCAGTTTGAAACAGCAACAACACACACACACACACACACACACACACACACACACACACACACACACACACCAGTTTGAAACACAAGGAAAACCTTACTTTATTATGTCCTTTCATAATGAGACTCCCATTGTTTCACTTTCTGCTTTGTACTATTGAGGAATGAACTCAGGGCAAACCACATATATTAAAATGTTCTCTCACAGATCCACTCCACCCAGCCCAATTTCCTTACTGGTGTTAGTTAGCAGACCTCTTCCTCTCAGTTCCACTTTCAGCCAGGTAATTGGCAACTACAGAAAATTTAGTTGACAGTGGACTTGGGAAAGACTTGTCAATATTCAGTTTTAGTTTTCCCCCAATAAACTTTGTTTTAATGAGTCTCAAAATTCTTTGATAGAATTTTGATCAAACTGTGCTAGACACAAAAACAATCCACAAAGCATTCTTCTTTCCTTTCTGATGGTTCTATGATGCACTGTTGATAGTAAGCAGTCTTTTCACTATTAATCTTAAATGACTGAGCCAAACAGTTCTGAAAGCATAACCCTACCACTGATTAAGACAAGGATGGCACATGTGAGAAATAATATTCATTTAAATCTTCTGAACTTTCTGAACAGACTTGATGGTAACCTTAGGGCTTTTTTTAAATGTGTATGAAGGTTTTTATGCATGTATGTGTACTATGTGCATGCCTGATACCCACAGATCATAGAGAGTGTTAGATCCCCTAAAACTGCAATTCTGGATGGCTGTGAGCTGTCATGTGGGGGCTGCGAATTGAACTTGAGTCCTCTGTAAGAGCAACAAGTGCCCTTGACCCATGAGCCGTCTCTCCAGGCCTAGGAATATCTTACCTTTCTGAAGAATTGCTGATAAGTGTTCACCTAGAAGTTGTTTTTCAACAGAAGCAATTAGTGACTTCCTAAAAGGGGGGGGAGGGGAGAGAATTATTGAGATTTGACCTTCTAAAAATTACAGCTTCTGGAGTAAACAAAGTAAGCATCTCACTTTACATTGATTTTGCCATTTCTATCTGATGTGTCAACTTAATACTGCTCAAAAATTTACTCTGCATAATGCCTAGAGGAAGAAAAATAATGTGCCTTTCAGAATTTGCTCAAAGCAACCATCTCCATGGTCTCTCTGTGCCTAGCTTTGTCCCAAGTTTCTTTGCTTTTTACTAAGAAGGTAAAACAGTTATCTATGCTGCTTAATGGAACCACTTGGTTGGTAAGATTTAGAAAGTAAAGAAGCAGTTTCTCTCTGAACACCCACTCACTGAATTTTAATCAGTCTAAAGATTTTTAAAAGCCGGGCATGGTGGTGCATGCCTATAATCCCAGAAGTTAGGAGGCTGGCAAAGAGGACCATGCGTTCCAGGTCAGCCTGGATTTTAGTGAAACTCTGCCTCAAAAACACCAAAAAAGGCTTTAAAGATCCCATCAACCTCTAATACTATTTTAAAATCACACACTAAACACACACCCAAACAATAATAAAATCCTTGATTAAATCTAATTAGCTAGAGAAGATAATAACTTGAAGTTTACATTATGAAAACTGTTAAAGAATATATCATACCTGAAAATTGTTACATGTTTAAGATGCTTAAAGTATTTTACCAATAGTTTTAAGACTATTAAGCTAAGCATGTAATACTTACTGGGTAGTCTGATCTAAGTAAGTAATAAGTCTGTCTGCTTCTTCTTCTAGGCGTTTATTAACATGATGAAGATACTCAGGAACCTACAAAGATAGTTTTTTACATTATTGTTTTCCTCCCCTTAAAGCATTCAGAAAATGTCAAGTCCAAAAGATCCGGGAAACAGCCCCGTCAAATTTGACAGGGTAGAATCATATGTAAAATTAGAGGTAGAGTTTATGATCCAGAATTCTGGCCTTTAAGGAGAGAGAAAAGAAAGGAGCACCTAAGTGAGAGAAGAGAATTACAATGTTGGGAATATAAATACAAAGGGAAGTTTCTGTTCTACAATGTAATGTCTATCATAAGAGACAGTGAGTTTACTAAATATAATTTTTAAATACCTCTCTTTCTTGCATTAACTTCTGACCTTCAGCTGCATAAAGCCGGTTAGTTTCTTCCAAAAATCGTTGTTCAAAAGAGTCTTGGTAAATCTAGGAGGAGGGAAAAAACCCTAAGTATTTGTTTATTCATTAAATATTTACTGAATGACTTCCATCTGAAGTGTTTGAACAGCACTCAGTGGATCTCAAACATCAGACTGGGAACACAAATTAGGTTTGTAGGGAGTGCTGTGAGTGTTAAGTACAACTTACTTGCAAATCAGACAGCATACTTAAAAGGCTTCGAAGTAAGCTTCTATCAATTGCTTCCCCATTCCGCTCTCTCTCAATCAAGAGAAGGATGCCATCGATTGTTTTTGTCTGGACTTTTTGATCACTTATAATATGAGCCCTAAATAACTCTAATCCCATGTCCCTAAAATTAAAAACAAAAAAGGTATCATCTAAACTGGCAATAGCAAGGTGTACAGGTTGAGTTAACTTTATCACATGCTAACTGGGGCCTCAGGCTTTGAAACAGTGATTTAAAAAGGATAAAATCCACATTTCATTTTAAATAACATTATTAGACTAAAGCACCCAGGAAACCTGTTTTATCTTTAATGAGAGCTGAAGCTCAATCCTGCTATCTTCTTTTTTTTTTAGCCAAATCAAAAATAAAATTACTTCAAAAACATAAAATAATTTTTACTATACTGGCATTGAGAGGCTTATTTGATTATTTATTGACCGGCTTCAGAACTCTAAGGTCCGTGAATTTCAATCATGACTATAGGTACATGCTATATACTTGGTGAGGGACCAATTCATGGTACTATCTTATCATTATGAACAAACAGATTTTAAGTATGTATTTACAAGAAAAAAGAGAAAAATTTTAATCATCATCAACAACAAGATTTTGGCACAGAAATTCTAGAGTAAATTTTAATCTTCTTAACTAACAAAAATTTTTTTCATAGATTATGAGGGAAAGTTAGGTCTGCTATATTAGAGCAGGTAAAAAAGAAAGAAAACACAAAAAAAAGGCTATAACCCAAATGTGATTTTTTTAATGAGAATATTCTGACATAGCTTGTTCTTTTATATAATAATTAAGACTATGACATAATAAAATTTTTTATAATAATTTTCTGGCATCCTTACCAAATGGAGGGTAGCATTGAATTCTGAAGAACATAAGTTCTATCCAGAAACAAGAAAATGCTCCTGATCATTATCTGTCAAATAAAAAGAAAACAAACAAACAAAAAAAAAAAAATTCGAGAAATTTTTGTAAATTTGAAACTGTAGTATGAGCTCTTAATAAAATGAGAATTTGAAAGGTTTTATATAAACAGACTACTAGGATCCAACATGCAAACTAATACATCTAGCTGAGAGAATATCTGCTATAGATTTATCTTTAAACTATTCTACCAATCCTTCTTGTGGTTTCTAGAGAACAGAGAATTAAAATGATCCTGACACCTTTGCTACTTAAGTAACTGGAGGTAGGCATAGGTGTGTGACTGTAATCCCAGCATTCAGGAGGCTAAGTAAGGCAGGAGGATATTGAGTTTCAGAGCAGCCTGTGCTAACACAGTGAGATCCAGTTTCAGAAAAACAAACAAACAAACAAAAAAAGAGACTCCAAGGTACATTTAGTTCTTCCTTTGCAGCAATAATAGGGCATAAAGCTGCCTTAAGCTGGACTCGTGGCATTTAGTGGGTAGGATGTGGATTTAAAGATTTCTATTTGTATTAATATAAAGAATAATTAATGGCAGACTAGGGAGGAAGAAAAAATTTGTGTGATTATCTAAACTAAAATAACAACAAGTAACCAAATATTATATAGGAATACTGCCAAGTAAAACTGATAGAAGATGCAATTTTAATGAGAAATAATTTTGAATCAATAAGTAATTCAGCAGCCGCACAGTGGCACACATCTGTAATCCCAGCACTCAGGGAGGCAGAGGCAGGCAGATCTGTGTGCTCAAGGCCAGCATGGTCAAGAGTCCAGGGCAGGCAGGACTACACAAAAACTGTCTTGAAAAACAAAAAATAAAATAAAATAAATAAATAGAAAAACCAAAAATAAATAAGTCAGAAAAAGAAAGGAAGTCAGGAGTGATGGCTGATACATATAATCCCCAGCATACAGGAGGCTGGGGCAGGTGGATTACCATGAATCTGAGGCTAGCATGAGTTACATAGTAAGCTCAAACTAGTCTGGATACAGAGTAAGACAGATACAATCTCAAATCAAAAATGGCCCTCAACAACAACAAAGACTCAAGGATGGAAGTAATTCTTTTGTTTGTTTGGTCAGTTGGTTGGTTTTTCAAAGCAGCTTCTCTGTGTAATAGCCTTGGCTGTCCTAGAACTCTCTTTGTAGACTAGGCTGGCATTGAACTCAGAGATTTGCCTTCCTCTGCCTCCAGAGTACTGGGATTAAAGCCGTGCGCCACTGAGCCAGGTCTCAAAGTAATTCTTAAATGCTGGTTTACCTATGCTGGATTACCTATAATTTGCAGTTTTAAAAGGAAAAAAAAAATAAGCAAAACTTAAGTTTCTAAATTTAGAAAAAGAACAATTATAAAGACCTTAGTTACCTAATTTTAGTTTTTAAATAGTGTAATAACACCACAAAGCAATGAGTTTCATTACACTACTTTCATATATGTATATTAATTACATTACATAATTTCATTATACCATTTTCATACATGTATATTACAAAGCTTTTATTTTATTCACCTATTTCTGTTGCTACAAGGTCTTGCTATGTAGCTCATAGCCTGGAATGTACAATGCTTTGGTCTCAGCCTCCCAAATGCTGGAACTCCCAATTCTATGATGCCCAATCTGGTTATAGAGTTTTGTTGCTGTTACTATAAGGTGCTAGGACGCAACCTAAGGTATCACTCAGCAATATCCCAGTTCCTTCAACACAGCTGTCAAAACACTCTAGCACTTGAATTTTTTTTAAATGAAGTATATAGTGTTATTTTCCAACTTACCATTTGCCTACAATGATTTTGCCAGCATCTATCAATCTTTTTTAGAAAAAGAACACTATCCAATGAATCCATGAGACAGGTGTTAAGGATATTTTAAAGTATTTCATATAATACATGTAATATAAAACCATTATTTGTTTTAAATACAGACTACTCCATATACTAAATGAAATTAAATTATACATTAATTCTATTTTTTAAACTGCAGAAACAAATTAGATTTCCCCCTTACACTACCATTAAATCTAGTCTTAAACATAAGTCATCAGTATGTTTTTTATTTAAGATATCCTTCAAGTGGAAATCTGCCAGGACAGACAGTTAACAACAAATTTTAGCTGAGCACGGTGGTGCAAGTCTTTAATCCCAGCACTAAGGAGGCAGAGGCAGGTGGATCTTTGTGTATTTGAGGCCAGGTCAGCCAGGCTACACAGAGCCTGTCTCATAAAGAAAAAGTGTAAATAATTTTTATTTAAATACTACACGTGTAGATTTTGACTCTAATATATCTACCACCATAGGCATTCCATTTCAAACCCAGCTAAGCAGTGAGAGGTAAGGAGTAAAGAAAAAGAAAAGAGATATTTTGTTTTGAGGGCTGGAAAGATGGCTCAGCAATTAAGAGCACTGGCTGCTCGTCCAGAGGTCCTGAGTTCAATTCACAGCAATCACATGGTGCAATGGGATCTGGTGCCCTCTCCTGTCATTCAGGTGTACATGCAAACAAAACACTCATATACATAAAATTAAATAAATCTTGAAATACATATTCTGTTTTGAAAAGGATATTCTCTGAACTGATGAATCTGTGATCTGATGTGGTCCTCACAGATCTGTCTCAGCTGCTTATATAAATTTGCAGAAATCTTGTAGGAACAAAGATTTTCTACAGCCTGCAAGATGAAACATAGTTAGGACAGGATAGAGTGGGGAGGGCAGTCTCAATTATCACATGAAGCCATTATTTTGTTATTATGCTCTACCACCTCATTGAAAATAACATATTTGTTAATTTAAAAAAGCATGGCATCAAGTCAGGAGGCTGAGGCAGGAGGACAAGTTTGAGGCTAGCCTGGAAAACCTTAGTTACACACACACACACACACACACACACACACACACACACACACGCCCTCTAAAACAACTACAAATATATACACCAATGTGGGTCAAAAACCTTTTCGTAGCTGGGCATGGTGACACACGCCTTTAATCCCAGCACTCAGGAGAGAGAGGCTGGGACTAGGCTTGCCTCTGCCTCGTAGAGTGCTGAAATTATAGGAATTCGCCAACACACCTAGCCAGATTTGTGTGTTTATGATGCTGAAGGGAATCATATGAAGTTCTACCCTGTGAGGATACCCAATTCAGAGAAACAACTACAAAAGCTCTCTTGCTACAAATGATACTAACTTTCATAAGCAGAATGCCATTAAATTTAAAAATAATCTTGCCTGTTTATATATGAGATGTGCCAGGAACAACTCATTTAAACTTATTTATAGTTCCTTGGATTTTCCAGAATACAATAAATTGGAAATTATTGCTTACAGTACTAAAATTAGTATGATACAATTAAACATTACGAAATTTTCTCCTATGTTTCAGTTTACAAATAGTCGAACATAGGGGTTACAAGTTAGGCTTAGTGGTAGAACACTTGCCTAACCATCTTGAGGCCACAGATTCTATACTCTGAACAACAAAAATGAATGCATTTTTACTTCATTAGAGTACTTAAATTTATCCTCAAATCTGTGTTTCTTCTTATGTATATCAAAAGCCTTTCAAGTTTAAAACAGGTATGTTACTTACTCCACAATTGGTAATGGCTCAAGTGTAACAACAAGAATCCTTTCTCACAAGAGAAGACAAATATCCCAGTAAAAGAAACCAGGGTGGGGCTCTAAATTCTGTTGGTCTGCCGGGAATTTTGTAAATATGTAGCTGGGAAGTCACATTGCTAGAATGAAGTCCAGTGATCACATTTTTAATAAAGCTTTTTCAAAAGGAACCTACTTATTCCCCTGGAAAGAAGCCATCAAGCCTCAACAGGAGACTGTAGACCAATCAGATTTAGCAGCCATGGAAAATTGAGTTTCCCCTGAAAAAGACTCAGTCATAGTCCAGTAACCTAGGGTTAGGTCACAAATGCCTAAGGGTGCAGTTATTTATTTCATGTGCTCCTCTAGTCACATTGGTCGTAGACGGGTGCCCTCCTCCTTCCTTTAAAGTACTTCTTGTTACTGTACCTGTGTTCTTTTTGAATGGCTGACTCATTTTCCCAAGCATTTCTCATTTCCTGCTTGGGCTGTCAATATGACAATATATATTTCATCTTTTCTACTTTCCCTACTTCTTCTGATACTTCAATTCAGAGAAACTACTATTTATCCTACTACTTCCTTCTGTGTTCTCCTTTATCTCATAAAAGTTCTTGATACATCTATTTATCCTCTCACACAAGATACCGACCATACATTTTCTGTTAATATTCAACTGGGTACCACTCCCCCCAAATAAGGTAACTCCTCTCCCTGCCACAGATTTGCCTAATGCTTCCACCCATCACACTACACTGACTATCACTACATCAATACTCTATGTGTATATCCTGTCTCTTTGACTTTGCTTAATGACAGAGTGAAATAACTTATGACTATGTGATCAAAGTGTATGCATTTTAGAAAGGGCTTCTATTAGAATGAAAACCATGATGAGTAAACTGTAGTGTAAGCTAAATGTTGACACAGCCATAATCAGAGAGAGAAGTTAAGAAAATCTCCAAGTCTCCCAAAGACCCAGAGAGAAATGGATAGAGTGATGAAAATGACAATAACAACAAATTATGCTGAGCTTCTTATATAGCTTAGCTGGAAAGTAGTAGACTAGAAGTAGTATAGCTCGTGGGAGACTGTTTAACAGGAGTGAGAAAAGATAGGGTGTAAACACGGGGTCTTAAAACCTTCGAAGGTAGTCAGGCATAAAATACAAACATTTAGAAAGCTTTTAGCCCTTATTCCTCCAAATCACAGCCTCTATCCTCCAAAGCCCATATATCATATTAAAAACACAAAACCCACCCTAACAATTTGTTTGAAAAAAGAGAAAATACATATACAAAAAATGGAATGTAAATGTTTCATTAACAAAAACAGTAAGAAAGAATTTCCACCAAGGTGCAGAACTCTTGTCATAGGCCTGCTAAGTTAGGTATTATTTTTCAAGCGTTTTTTCTTTCTTTCTGATCTACATAGTGAGTTCAAGGCCAGCTAAGGCTATATATGAGACCCTGTCTCAAAAAAAAAAAAAAAAAAAGAAAGAAAGAAAGAAAGAAAAGAAGAAGCCAGGCAGCGGTGGCTCGCGCCTTTAATCCCAGCACTTGGGAATCAGAGGCAGGTGGATCTCTGTGAGTTTGAGGCCAGCCTGGTCTACAAAGTAAGTCTAGGACAGCTAGAGCTTTTACACAGAGAAACTCTGTCTCAAAGACCTCCCCCCACCCCCCACCCCCGACAAAAACAAAAAACAAAAAAACGGAAAGTAAAGAAAAAAAAAGAAACCAGGTACAGTAACATGTCTGTAAGCTCAGCATTCAAGAGTGAACATAAAAATCTGAACTCTGAAAAAAAAAATCTAAACTCTGAATCTGAAGACTATCTGGACTATACAGAATAAGATCTTTCCTCACAAAAAATTAAAACATACTGCAAAAATTCAGTAACATATAGCAATAAACTACAAATTATCTTTGGGGGAAAAAAAGGATAGAACAATTTTTTACACATAGAATAAAGCGCTGAGAATTTGCAGGCAAGAAATCAACCATATAATGAAACTTAAGCTGTTTTTATCTTTCTCCCCATTGTTATGTTAAGTTTTCGCCATTCCATCTCTCAGGAAGCTCCTTAAGCAGGAAGGTAAACAACTCAAAATAACTTCAGGAAACCCCTGAAACTAACTGGAATGCACAACAAAAGCTGAAAACCCCTGAGAGCAAAGCGGAGTTGCAAATAAGACTCCAGAGAGCAAACTTGCTTCCCAGGAAGGGGTTCAGACCAAATGAAGTACCTGGAAAGAACACTCTCTAGTCTGCTGAAAGGCCTGAAGCCTGTGCCATGTGCTCCAGATTCCCAGCTCGGTGAGCTGTCTGTCACACAGGCTGGGTGGGCTTTAAGTGATACAGCTGTCTTTGAGACATTTCTGCTCCTGTAAGTAACCTCTCACTCATACACTCCTGTAAGTAACCCCAATAAAACTCATCGATTAACCATGTAGGACTTTTGTGGTAGTATCCATACTTTGGTCCATTATGGGCTCCCTCTTTGGGGTGAGTAGGTGTGTGCATTGCAGCACCCCAGGAAAAGTTTTGTCACACAAGAACATGTAGCAAACTCTGCTTCCAAAAGACCAAAATTATCAAGGACCTTCATTGTGAGATTATACACTTAAAAATGATTAGTGACAGTACTAATGACTCATTACAAAAAAAATATGGCCAGGCGTGGTGGCTCACTCCTTTAATCACTTAAACTCAGGAGGCAGAGGCAGGCAGATCACTGTGAGTTTCAAGGCCAGCGTGTGAAAGTGAGTCAAGGACTACACAGAGAAAGCCTGTTTCAAAAAAAAAAAAAAAAAAAAAAAAAAAAAAAAAAAAACCCAAACAACAACAACAAAAACAAAATTAAATAAATAAATAAAACAAGGCTGGCCCAATGGTGGTAGCACACGCCTTTAATCCCAGAACTAGTGAGGCAGAGGCAGGTGGATCACTGTGAGTTTGAGGCCAGCCTGGTCTACAAGGAGAGTTCTAGGACAGCCAAGGCTACACAGAGAAACCCTGTCTGGGGGGAAAAAAAAAACCAACAACAAGGCTGGAGGGTTGGCTCAATCATTAAGAGTACAGTACTTGCTGCTCCTGCAGAGGATCCAAGATCCATTCCCAGAACTCACAAGATAGCTAAGAACTACATGTAACTGCAGTTTCAAGGGGATCTAATGTGTGCTTCTGGCATCCAAAAACACTGTACATTATGGTATACAGATAAACATGAAGGCAAAATACCCATATATATTAAAATAAATCTTTAAAACACAACAAAATAAGCATGAACAGGTGACAGCAATTAAATTTGGAGAAACCAACAGCTAGTTATCAAAACTGTTAAGAATTCTAAGTATGCTATAAGTAACATCTTATAATTGATAATAATCTATATTGAGATGCACAGCTTCATTCTCAAAGAATTTCAAGGTTGTTAGGAAACGTAATTATAAAATTCAGAAACAATTATCATTTAAAGTACTGTTTTTAAAAAGACAATAGGCCAGGTACAAATTAATGCCAGTACTTGGAATACAGAGGCAAGTAGAGCTCAGTGAGGCCAGCTTGGTCAACACAGTTCAAGGACAGCCAGGTGTACATAGTGAGACTCTTATCTCAGAAATAAAAAATAAAAAATAAAAATAAAAAGGCCAGGCAGTGGTGCAAACCTTTATTCCTATCACTAGGGATGCAGAGGCAGGCGCATCACCGTGAGTTCGAGGCCAGCCTAGTCTACAAAGTGAGTCCACGACAGCCAGGGCTAGGCAGAGAAACCCTGTCTCAAAAAAAAAAAAAAAAAAGAAAAGAAAAAACAAAACAAAAAATAGGCCCTCGGTGGTGGCACATGCCATGAATCCCAGCACTTGGGAGGCAGAAGCAGGTGGATATCCATGAGTTCCAGGCCAGCCTGGACTACAGAGCAAATTCCAGGACAGTCAGAGCTGGTACACAGAGAAACCCCGTCTCAAAAAACCAACAACAAAATACTACTACTACTAAGAAGTCTGAATAAGCACCTACCAGTGATATTATACCATTTCAAGTAAACAGTTTTTTTTTATTTACTTATTGTGCAAGTGCTCTGCCTGCATGTACACTTGCAGGTCAAAGAGGGCATCAGATCTCATTACAGATGGTAGTGAGCCACCATGTAGTTGCTAGGAATTGAACTCAGGACCTCTGGAAGAACAGACAGTGCTCTTAACCTCTGAGCCATCTCTCCAGCCCCTAAACACCGTTTTTCAATCAGGAAAAATAAACACGAACCTCAAACTAAGATGTAGAGCTACACCTACTGCTTATTTCTGGAGTAAGAGGTGTCTTGTAGACAAGGAAATGGAAGCAGCTCAATAAAAATGCAAACAGCTACCATTAAAAATGAGGCAGACTGGGGGGTGCACACCTTTAATCCCAGCTCTTGGGAGGCAGAGGCAGGTGGCTTGCTGTAAATTGGAGACCAGCCTGGTCTACAAAGCAAGTCCACCACAGCCAGGGCTTCATAGAGAAACCTTGTCTCAAAAAAGAAAAAATAAATAAAAAACAAAAAAGAGGTAGGGGTAGCTGGAGAAACGGCACAGCAGTTAGGAGGACTGCCATGTTTCTCTAGAGGACCCAAGTTCAATTCCCAGCAACCAAATGGCAGCTAAATCAGGTCCAACAAGATGGCTCACTGGGTAAAGGTGCTTCCGAGCAAGCATGATAGCCACAGTCTGACACCTAGGACCCGTAAGGTGGAAAAGAGGCCAATTTCTATAACTTGTCCTCTGACTTCCACATGTGTGCTGTGACACAGATGTAAACTAACACATACACACTTTCTCCCCCCTACACACACACACAAATAAACCTTCAAAGAAAGGAAAATACAAGCGTGCCTCATCTCAACTTATGTTAGTCAAATCTGGTTTACATTATACATACCTGGTAGAGTTCTTCTAAATTGTACTTAATTGAGGTACTATTCTGAATAGCTTCCACTGCTTCTTTTAGCTTTTGCCATGTCTCATCTGTATAGTTTTCTGGTAATTTAGGCTTATCTAAATAATATTAAAAAACTTATTAGAAAAATATTCAGTATACAGTAACTAAAGAACCATAAAATAGAACAACATTGCTGTTTTAGGATCTTTTTAATACCTCCTTATTAAAGTTACTAACTATGGTATTTAAAAATTCAGTATAAACAAAATTTAAAAGGCCAGAGTACTGTTAAGTAATTTTGACTCACTTATAAAAATTGAAGGTAAGGGTTTTTTTTCTCCTATTGTTTATATTGCTTCAAAAATAAAAATTCAAGAATGGCAGATAGGGCCAGGTGGTGGTGGCACATGCCTTTAATCCTAGCACTGGGGAGGCAGAGGGAGGTGGATTGAGGTGAGTTCGAGGCCA